>NC_048549.1:7336716-7645642 GCF_902806685.2 Maniola hyperantus | reverse complement strand
TCCGGAAATTGTACCGGATTTTTATGACGAGAATATTTTTCATCCCATTTAATTACACATAAATTTGTGATGTAATATTTGTAACAACAAATTTTAACAGAATAATCACGAAGATAAAAGACTTTTTTGGTGCGTTACGTGTTTGAAATAAGCCAAAATAATATGACAAAAAGTTACATAGCGGTGTATTTAGGACCATAGGAATTATAAACACATGGAGGCGCCATACCTAAAACAGGGTGCATGCATACCAACAGAAAAGAATTTCATACACAGAATCTCATAAAATGGCTACCCATTCGAAAGTGCACGCCTGTGAAGTACTTACTATAAAGAGTCACACGACCCATCTCACAAAATAGCGGATGTCACCCGGCCTACACAGCAATAAAGTCTATTCCGACATCTCCATATATATTTCTAACTCCATGTTTAGGGCCCAAAAAAATCTGCTATGTGCCACTCCTTAAAAAATTCTTGCACCTAGAGTATTATGTTAAAATGTAATAAAATATCATTATTTAATGTATTGACACCATTTCCAATTTTCTGCATACTTAGTTTTTTATTTTACTGGTCACTTCAGAAATAATCAGTTTTTTGTTCCTCCTGAAAACTTGTCATTTTATACATAGCGGATTTTGATGATAGACGATATGTACCTTCCTACTCTATCTTCTTTCAGTTGGTTTCAAATTAGTAAGAAGTGCAGAGTAAACTATGTGTGTACACAGTTTCAGGATTTTCGTAATTTGTAGTCCAAGGTCTTAGCCATTTCTGTAGTAAGTTGGCAACAGTGTTTGTTCGTAATCTACTATGTTGCAGCAGAAAATCACGTATCTCTCTTGTTTATGTAACGAGTTAGTGCATATCTTCATTTGCAGCTGAACTTTATATGCATTTTATGAGCGCACTAACCAAAACAACGAAATAAGTATATATTCTTTTCTTGCCGGCTTTATTACACAAGGTAGCAGAAATTATGCTTCTCGGCTCAGCTGGATCTTGTAGGATGCATTTTGACTGCATATTTTTCCAAACATGGACTTACATGGCAATAAAAGTCTTGATTTTCACATTTTACGATTGACGTCTGTTTTTTATAATTTAGTAAATTTAATAATTTTGGTTAGGTTTTTATGAAGTAAAGGAGAAATAGACAAATGGAAGCGCACATTACCTACTAAAGTGCTTTCATAACTCTTGGTTGAGGTAAAAATAATCACGTAATACAAGTGTATAAAGTGGTTGTTATAACATTATGAAAATCGTGGAGGAATGTCTGAGTAAATGGATGGTCGTAGGGAAAATGAAAATGCATAGTGCTTGTGTACTCCCACGAGAAATTCATTTGAGTACCTAATTCGTTTCTTTAATGATTAATTTTATTGAAATATTTTTTGCCTCGGTATAAAGTACAATTATCACGACGAATGGCAAGATTGAATCTAGTGAAAGGGAATTTCTTAATGGCACAAATACATGCAAGAATTTGATAAGATGGTATTTTGGGTTAGGTCTTTTTAGGGTTTTGCATAAATCAAAGAAAGCTATTATTTTGATCAAAAGCCCTAACCTTCTTTTAGCGACTGTTAGATAAAGATTTTTTCGGAATACAGAAACTATGCGACTCTCAAACGTTAAGCTAAGGATTTGATGAGATAATCCGTATTACCTACTAAGGATTGTTAAGAATATACAAAGGATCAAACTGGCAGAGTACCGTTGGATAACAGACTTCAAGATCATCATAACTAATACAAACGGCAAAATTGTGCTACGTTGTATAAAAGTGTCCATACAATAAAAGTTATCTGTATGATACAAATAGACCATGTTATGTAAATACAATTACATAGTTTATATAATACTTAATAATATCTTTTATTTTAAGGTAAATATTTGAACGGACATCTGCGTCGCTGTTTTAGTAAATAAGGCATATTCAGCAGTAAACACTGTTGAACTTATAAATATAATTTTTTTCGCTGAACTGGCATACTTCCTCCATAAAAAGGTCGGTTGATATTAATTTCACGGCCTTTAGCAGCCTATAAAGAGACTGAGTACTACATCAATCATTTCAATGTCTACCCCTAAATTTCTTGTTGGCTAAAATCATGATAAATCTAGACTAAAATCAGCACGTTGTTGCTTTGACGTATTTTAGAAGAAAAAATATCTATAGTCCGTGCAAAATGACTCCTTACGCGCCATTTTAGCTCTATGGGTCAACTGTCAGTACGGTTGACCTTTAAAATAAGGGTTAAAATAGTACTTTTACATAAAATTTGACTTAAAAAATTAAAATGGCATGTGGAAGTTAAATTTTACGCACTATATACTCTACTAATATGACCAATGCTCGTGAGATAATTTAATCGATTAATAACATAATAGCGAAACCAATAATTAATCTATGGTAACAGTATATTTTTTGCAAACCAATGTTGTCAATGATAAAGATTTATTAGGCTTTATGAATTATGATATGTTAAAGATAAATAAATGTACTATTAAACACGCTTTCGAATGCTTGTATCATAGTACATAAATTAAAAAAATATAAATGAAAACTGTACATAAAATATATACATGAGATTTAAAAAAAAAAAAGAAAATGTGACCTACATAATTTCAGCTCGTATCTAAATGTTTTTACCACCTCAAAGATTCAAAAACACGCCCGAGGTTTCTTTGTAAAAAATCGGACAAGAATGTCAGATAAATTTTTAGGAACATAATAAACAAATTACGAGAGGACGACAAAGACTCTACAATTTTTATATTAAACCTTTGAAAGTTAAAAGAGTTGAACCTCGAAATTTGTCAAACAACCGTCCTATTTACATTGTAGGTACTTGCATATTTGGCTTTGTTTACCGTGAGGGATGACAAATTGAATCTAAAGTTTTGTGCCGTGTCAAACTTTTCCTTTCATATTTATTTTTCACAAGAACATTAGAATACAAATATTGTTTTTTTTTCGATTTTACAAGTAGTAATAGGAACACTCTTTCATTGTTTTATCCCATTTTCGGGGATATTTTGTTACCAAAATTTTCACACAACTTATCTGGTTTAGTTCCAAAAACTAACTAACTTAAATAAAAAATCTAGCTAACTTATATAAAAATTTTGGAATGTACTTAACATCTAATATAATATAATATGATACAATTCTAAAATATACCTTTTAACAAAGCAAATCCCACTACCGAGAATTCTCTGACTCGGGGCCACTGGGGGGATAAGTGAGTGCAAACAAAAAAGACTTATTATTTCTGGGACTCGACATTTTTGCATAAAAAAACTTATTTAAGTAGAAAATTCCGACCTTTTCGAGAGAGACTGATGTTTGGCTATTTATAGCTACGACTCAACTGTACAATTGAGTCTACTCCGGGAAAAATGCCATCAACTTATATTATTATCCTTCATTTATCCTTTTACATCCCGTCGTTTTGAAAGACAATCGCTATTTCAACCTGAATGACGGAAACTTGATATATTATGACTGGGATTAAATAAGGTATTTCTTGTGATATCACTATTCACTTAGGTAACCAACGCCAACGTAAACCTGTTGTTTAACATTAGCTTCTCTATCAGTACCTCTTTTGAAGGTCGTGTTGTTTGTTTACATAGGCTGTCCCAAGGAATAGAGAAATTTCAATTTTCACAAAGTGAGATGTTGCTGATAAAGAACTTCCTTGCCCTTACCGAAATATTTTTAAATTGTTTGGGGAAAAGAAATACAGCAACTTATAGTTGACTATATGATGCCCGCGACTTCGCATGGATTTAGGTTTTTCAAAATTCCCGTGGGATTTCTTTGATTTTCCAGGATAAAAAGTAGCCTATGTCACTTTTCAGGTCTTTAACTATACCCATGCAAAAATCACGTCGATCCGTTCGTTGCTCCGTTACGACGTAATTGAAGGACAAACCAACAAATCAATAAACTACCAAACCAACAAAAAACACACTTGCGCTTTTATAATATGGGTAGTGATAGATTGATTTAATTTGCCATTGTTGTCACGTTTCGGGTCTTTAGCTTGTTAAGGAAATACCTTATTTAAATTGAAAACAAAAATCAAACAATAGTAATAAGCCCAAATATTAATACAATCGTGTATTTAAAAAAAACCTAATTTATGTTAGTCTACACTGTAAACCATAAAGAACCTCATTATCAGTATGAAACTCTCCAGTAATTTCCTTTACAGTCCTCTTGGAAATTGCTGGCGCGCGGCCAGTACAGACCCGACAACAATCCTCTGTAATGAAATCTTTTAATCAGTAAATTAGCCAATTCCGAGCAAGTAGGAGAAAAGCACTTTACATGTGAAACAAAAAATAAGATTTTCCTTTTTTTTAATTAACGCCACATAATTATTCATAGCCAACTATTACAGATTTTCTTTCTCAAAGTTCCTATAGAAAAACAATGTAGCTACAGTACATACATATTTCTAATCCATACTGTTAAATTTTGCTTGCTCTCTATTTTGTATCACTAAACTAAATGACATATTATTTCATTCACTATTTCTCAGCTTACATTGTATCATACATACGTCGTTTTAATTGTTATAACTTATAACTATTAGGATATAGAAATAGCTACATCTTAGTAACAACAAATTCCTAATTGCAGGCGATTATTATCTTCATTGATTAAGGTCTTCTGTTTATATTTTATGCATAGTATATATTCACCGAATATACTCGCTATGTGCAAGCATTCATGCATGGCATTCATGGATTAATAGATACGGGAGAACCAGCTTTCATTCATCCCATCCAATGCATTGTCTCGCAACACGGTATACCGACACGATTCAGTCACTATATTACATATACCTGGGTACTAAACTAAAGCAAGGTTAATATATTAAGATTCCGGTAGAATGTTTGCTACTATAGTGCTGCTGCTAGATATAAATTTGATTTTGATGAAACACAATATGAATGCCTGGGTAGTCTGTATAATTATTGGGCAAATGTAGGCCAAATTAAGTATATTTTCTAGATCAAAGCATGATTGGCAAACGTATGTTTTTGTACAATGTTTATGTATCAATAGTAAGTTAGATAAAATAATTTCTCATTACATTCAATACATTGTGTCTGGCTACAATTCGCCGCTACGATGCTACGAAGTAGCTACGCCGGCAGTTATGAGGCCACTACGCTTGTAACTACCAGAATTCTACAGAGGTTATGAGAAATCTGCCACAATTTGAAGGCCCCCACCGCCGCGGCCTATATGCACAGTACCACACTGTGATAAAAATAATGTATCGTTGCAGCACAATACTAATAGAAAAGTATATCAATACATGGCTATATTTTCGCATATTCGAATTGTTAGATATAAAATAATCTAAGAAAACAGTATAAAATGATTGACCAAATTACATATTATGTGTCAAAGCACGATTGGCAAACGTATATACAACGTTTATGTATCAATAGTAAGTTACATAATAATTTTTTATATGTATTTTCATTCAATATATTGTGTCTAGCTTCACCAATCACCTGGCCGCTACGCGGCTACGAGGTTGCTACGAGACCGCTGCGCTTGTATTTACCTGAATAATTCTACAGAGGTTATGGAATAAATTAGTTTTATACTGTTTTTTTACAACACGACACGACATTATTCAGTTGTTTCAGGCCTACTACTTATAATTACAGATTAAAAATATTTCGTCGCTATAGCGAGCCTAGCCGACAATGCAATAGATGAGATGAGAGAAATTAATCCGGCTTACCTCCGTTGTTCCATGAACGTTCTACTTGAGTGCTGACACATAAACTCAATTCAATACACACGGAGTATGTATGAAATCACTGGAATACTGACAATGCGAAACGTTTTACTATAATTTGGCATTGGAAGGTCATATTATTATAGCATATATTTGCATAGCTTAATTAGTAGATCATCGGTTCAGGAGGTGTACAAAAATTTAAAATGTTTCATTAGTATCATGCCTGCTACTTTCGTACGTGATAATATTATAATTATAAACAACAGAGTATGAGACTATTAATCGTATTCAAACCTGGTTACTAATATTCTTTTCGGAAACTGAACCCGGTACTTCTTTTTCTGCTGCGCTAAAGAGGTCAAAGTTCATATGTTTTATTTACATCAAAATTCAGTGCTAAAATGTAGAGCCGTTCTGTATTAAAATGTACTGAAAAGGATAAAATTTGGCATAGCTTTATCAACTTCAAGAGTGCTTTACATATTATTATGCTCCATGAATTTTTTACATAGTCGTAAGTATATATTGAAAAAATTATAACATGACTACCTGCAACTTAGGTTTTTTAAAATCCCGTAGGAACTCTTTAATTTACCGAGAAAAAAAAATAGCCTATGTCCATCCCCGGGATATAAGCTACCTTTGTACCAAACATCAAAATCGGCTGAACGGTTGGGCCGTGAAAAGCTAGCAGACAGACAGATACACTTTCGCAGTTATAATATTAGTATGGATATTGAAGTAAGTAAATAATTTTAAGCGCACAAGTTTAAAATATATTATGTAATATTTTTAAATAACTTAATTTTTTGAAGAAGAACTGTTAAGTAGCTGCATAAATCTAAAGAAATGCTCTCATGGGTTCATTAAATCCTCAGATATAATCCCTGAATGTATTGTGTGGCGAAGAAAGCCCGACGTTTCCACTCGGCGGAGCGTTAAGTCATCGCAGGAAACATTAGAACGCGTTCTATATTTACTGCTTCCGATAAATGTATATCGTGGGGATTTTTATGGCAAAGCTAGCACTACTACCGAAATAAATCTTCAAGTTATCTTGTTAACTTCACTTGATCAGTGACTTCATTCGGTATCGTATCACCAGGACTTAAACGCCACAATCTGGGCCCTCTTATTTAATCAAAACAACGGTTTGCAGTAAAGAAGACTCAATAGGCATCTTCTAGGTAGGCGCGCTCCAACGTAGGCTGCATCATCACGTCATTGCAGTCAAGCTCTGCTTAAACCCATAGTTAAGAAAACCAGCCAAGTGCGAGTCCGACTCGCGTACCGAGGGTTCCGTACTACAGCCGTATTTTTTCGGCATTTTCCACGATAAATTAAAAACTATTATGCATATAAATAAATAACAATCTGTTTTAGAATGAACAGGTAAAACTTTTTCATGTGATACCCCACTTGGTATAGTTATCTTATTGAAAATACTAATTATTTGTTCATGAACACATTTTAATTTTTTATTTGTGGAGTAACCACAAATTCGCGGTTTTCGGATTTTTTCCTTTACTTGTGCTATAAGACGTACCTACCTGCCAAATTTCATGAATCTAGGCAGTCAACGCGAAGTACCCTATAGGTTTTCTTGACAGACAAGACAGACAGACAGATAACGAAGTGATCCTATTAGGGTTCCTTTTGAGGTACAGAACCTAAAAAGCAGCAGTTAAGAAATTTTAAGATTAGAATAAGTTGGGAAAGAACAGAAACTAGTGCACTTATTTCAAAAAGATTTTCAATTAAGAAAACAGAGAATGACCACTAAGCTGTGGATTCATCATTAGTCTGACCAATTATACTCCCTTTGATGTAACACGAGCAGCTGAATAGTTGGTCATGTTGCTATTGTTAAAGGAAATAGAATTTCTTTAGCTAGGCTACAAAGCAGCGGCAACATAGTTGTAATTAATGGTGGTAAAGCTCTTTTAGCTTGATAACTGCTGTTGCTGCGTGTCGTAAGATAAACCCAAAGTAACAAATTGTTTTATGTAGTTAATAGATACCTCCTCCTCCTGATTACCTGCCTTTTACAACTGCAATAAGTTTTAGTTGTATTATTAAATCAATGCGATATTTTTAATACAAAGACTTTATTTTCTAAAGGCTCTAAGTAGTCCTATAGAATGTAGAAAAAACCTATTCATCAGATTCGCCTATTCGCCTTTAAGTGGATCAACCTACTGGTACATCCCCTCAATTAACAAAATAGCTATTGAACTTTGTTTAAAGACGGAGTAAAACGAAAAAATATAAAAAAATAAACATCGAATTAAGAACCTTCTTCTTTTTTTGAAGTCAGTTAAAAATACATTAAAAGGGACTTAAAAACTCGAATCAAATATAATGATTCGAGTTTTTAAGTCCCGGAGCAGTTAACAGTTTCAGTGAAATTGAAAAACGTTGTTCTTTAATCTAATAAAATATAAAGTAAAAAGTCAATAAAACTTCAATAGCAAAGATAAAACACTTTGTTATTTCAGTAGCGATTTTTAATACAAGTTAAATCTCTATTTTACTCTCATGTTCTCTCTCTCACTCTTACAAGAGCCATCATTATGATCATCCATCGCCAGCTCACTACTGAGCACGGGTCTCCTCTCAGAATGAGAACTGTTTAGGCCGTAGTGTGTCACGCTGGCTCAGTGCGGATTGTTAGAATTCACAAACCTTTGAGAACGTTATGGAAAACTGTTAGGCATGCAGGTTTCCACACAATGCTTCTTTCACAAAGCAAGTGATATTTAATTGCTTAAAATGCACATAACTCCAAACACTCCAAGAGGTGCGTGCCCGGTCTCAAACCCCTGAGCCCTGACTAGGAGGCTGACGTCTTACCCACTAGGCTATCACTGCTACATACACAAGTCCTATGAATACCTACGTAATATAGTCACTATATGAAAGAGGTTAAACTAAATGAAAAATAATCATAAAATTAAGAGTGTAAGAAAAACTGAACGCCGTATAGAGAGACCTTGAATTACAACTTCTAAGAGCAACGTTGTACCTACACGTTTCCATCGCGCGTTGTGAATATTCAGTCTTTCATTTTACCAAAAGGTTCTAAGTCTAAGGCCTAAAAATCTAAAGAATTCTTGAACAAATCTCGTATAAAGTTCCTTTAAACGAGTTCTTACCTATCCGACCCGATAAATCCCGCTCTCTGATGGTCTTTACGGGCTTTGACTATCCCTATATTATTAGGGAAAGGGCTTTCCTTTATTCGAAGCGTTGAGGCGTTGTTTTTTATGTGAGGTCAGCAATTAGATTTAGCAGGATACTGCTTGGGTTTTGTTTATTTTATATTAGTTCAAACTCATATTACGAACGTCTTACAATACTGTGAAGTTATTATCATCATCATGATCAACCCATTGCCAGCCTATTTAATTAGGTAGTAAAGAAAACTGTAGTGTTGAAGAATTGGTACTTAAAAATTAAAATGCACAAAGCTCCGAAAAGCTGCAAGCCTGAGATCGAATCCCGGACCTCCTGAAAAAAAGGTCGATATCTTAACCGCTAGGCTATCACGACTTACTAGGTTATACCGCTAACTGTAAGGTACACAGTCAATTCCCATAGTTGCAGAATCTTTACGTCCGTAATAGGACGAGTAACTGAAGCGGTACCGAATGTCTTATCATTGCCAACTTTTAACCTAGTTTTCATCACTACTATGCTATCAGGCCAATCTGAAATGAATACCTAACATAAAATAGAACATTATTCTTGGTTATTGATCGCACAACGTTGGAAAATAATTGTAACCCATTTTGTTGCGGAACGAATATCAAGGTTCAGTGAAGCGTTAATTCATCATTCGCTCACATACACACCTTACTGATAACAGCACAATACAACACATTAATTGTAAAATGATACGCAAAAGGCAGCAAACGATGCCTTAAAAACCGGTCAAGTGCGCGTGGGACTCGCACACAAAGAGTTCCGTACCATCATACAAGGTACTAGTATAACATTGGCGCCGATTCTGTTGTCTTTCTCTAAACTAAATTTAGAGTATCTTTTTTTTTTAATATTCCTTAAAAAGGATGGAACATGAATTTTACATTTAAAGACTACATTTTAGTGCTCGCTACAAACTTAAAGAATAGGCTCGTGACTGGTTACTAGTCACGAGGTTTGACAGCTCTAAATTAAATTTAAAACTGTCAAACTGTGTCTGTCTTTTTAGGGTTCCGTAGTAAACAAGGAACCCTTATAGTTTCGTCATGTCCATCCGTCTGTCCGTCCGTCCGTCCTAGGTTAATCTCAGAGACTATTAGTGCTAGAAATCTGTAATTTGCCATGGGTATAAATATTAATCACGCCGACAAAGTGGTGAAATAAAATTTTGATAAATATTTTTTTTAGGGTAGCTCCCCTACATGTTAATTGGGGCTGAACTTTTTTTTTCTCGTCTACCCCCATAGTGTGGGGTATCGCTGAATAATTTAATGTTAATTTTTCTTAGAGTCAAGTCCGTCCGTCCCACCCCGTTTTTCGAGGATTGTGACTACGGAACCCCACACTGCATGTGGCCCGCCACGCACTTGGCTGATTTTCATATTACCTTAAGTAAGAAGGGGATGCAAATACTCTAAATTTAGTTGTGCTCAGAATCAGTACCATTCTGTACTTTTTAATTTATTTAATTTGCTGACAGAGAGCCGGACAGACAGCGGACGCTTGATGTTATATTAATAGTATTAATAAGCTTATGCAAGTTTATTATATTTCCTAATACATATTATATTTGGCACAGCATTATGTTAATAAGTAAGCGTATCGTATAAAATATAGAAACCGGAGACCGCCGCCGGGGATCAAGCGGCCGCAAAAACGATACAAGTTGTTATCTCCACCGTCATACGTGCTTTGTAACCGATAAAATATTATATTAAAGCTTTCTTCGCCTCATACATGTTTTATATATGGCTTAGTTTTTCTCATATTATCGCATATTAAAATGATGCGATGTAGTATGTAAGCGGCTAAAATTGTATACTTCGTACCAATTTTATTTTATGTGCTAACATTTCTGTTATTTATTGTATACTCAGCCGTTATTTTGCGCCTCCTGCGGAACTCTATGATACACTGGGAACCCTTATTATTTCACTAAATTTTGTTAAATAGGAAGGTATGTATTTATTTTATTTTCTCTGCATTCAGTGCATACGAAACGTTGATCGAAGCATACACTGATATAAAATAGGTAAACATAGGATCGTGATCAAGAGACCTATGTTTGGAGTTTCCCTACTTGATTAAATCAGAAATGAGGAGATCCGTAAGAGGACCAGGGTAATCGATATAGCTCAATGGGTTGCGAAGCTGAAGTTACAATGGGCACATATTTAGTTCGAAAAACCGATAGATGTTGTGTCCAAAGTGATGGAATGGTGCTCGCACCGGAAAGCGTAGCGTTGGAAGACTACCTCACTAGGATATATAGACGACATCAGACCAATCGCAGAGTGTGTGCAAGCCAATATAAGAGACCTGTGTCCAGCTGTGAACGTCTTTCTTAGATTTAGGATTTATTCATTTCACAAACTATTTCACTTTGTAATTTCAAGATGAAATTTCTAGAAACCGTTCGCGTTGGGTAGGTGTATATTTACAACATTAATGTAGTTTAGAAACTACACAGAACATAAAATCTGGGTTAAAGCTTAACAATATCCAATTTAGACATTGTAGGGAACTCGGCCTCGAGCCAATTTTAATTGCTACATAGATATTATGATTAAAACAAGAAAATAGCTACGTATCAGAACTGGTTACCTACAATGATTTTCACAGGAGGAAGGTAAAACACTAAATTATTCTGCTCTAAAATAAAAGGAAAAGGTGACTGACTGACTGATCTATCGATGCACAGCGTATAAAATCCACTGGATAAAGGAATACATGTTTCACGATTTTCTGAAATTCCACGCTCTAGGAGCTAAATAGGGGATGAAAGTTTGTATCAAATGTTTGTTTGTAAAATCTGTTATTTTTAAGTTACATGCATGAAACTTAGTTAAATAAAAGGATATTTAAGGATTTCAGGAAATTCTACGAGAAACGGAAAGGAAAATTTAAACGGACTTTCACAAGCAATTAGAGGGTAAGGTAATCTATTGTTACACAGGATTTTTATGAACCTACGTGGACGAAGTAGAGAACAAAAGCTAGTTCTGATATAAAACTATTATGTCACTCTGTTTGGGGAAATGCGTTTCAATTGTATGTTGGGTTTTAGGTATCGGCCCCGACAACCATAAGGTCTAGCTACTGGATATAACTGCATCCATACTGGTATAATTAAAAGCGAAGATGGCGTGTCTGTGTGCTGATAACTTTATACGACTCAACCTCAAATGTTTAGCAGTGGGAAGGCGGGCGGTGCATATCGCATAGGTACTGCATATTGTAAGTACCATACAGATTTATCTTTTTCAGTGGATCATAGTAAATTAAGCTTTTGGTTCCTTGAATATTATTTTATCAATAATTTGAATAGGTTGTAAGAAATAATAGGTAAAAGTTTTGCCATGCCACAAGATTTACAAATTGAGCAAAATTGCCGCGATGGATAACGCGTAAAGTTTACGAAGTAAAAACAGAATAAATGGGCACCGTCTGACAATTCAGGGTCCGTGCTTTACAAAAACACTCGAGGGCCCAAACCCTTAAAGACGTCGTTTAAAGTCGTGTTTGGGTAATCGTATTTTAAGTTTTGCAATCTGTTAAAGTACTTCAAAGAGTACCTACCTATTACCATTGGTTTACTAATTGACTCGTTTTTTTGATTCAAACTTAGGTATACGATATTTTTGATCCTATTCATTACTTTTATAATAAATGTTGAGAGTTGAGACTTTATTCAATATTCAATAGAAGTAGGTATGCATATCTATTCAGTACCTACTTTAGTTAGGCATATGAAAATAAAATATTTACTGAATCTGGAATAATTTTTGCAAACGTTTTAAATCAGTACAGTTTATGTACGTCCCACGACATAATACGGTTTGTATTTCAGATTTGACTGAGTTTTCATTTAGTAAAAAATTAGTAAGTAACATAAAGGCAGAAGTACGCTGGAAGAGGTGTGCCAGCTATTTTTTGTGCCGATTCGAAGCGTCCCACCTAGCGTACCGCGAATTAAAATTGATACTGTGTCAAAATAACATGGTCTTCGTGTCGATACTATGTTACCATGTTATTTTATTAACGCTCGCGGCTCGTGTTAAATTATCAGAGTCAAAAATTTTCATGTTTCAAACACAGGTCAGCAATCGCACGTCCAGCGTACTTGTATTACTTACCTAGTAGAGGTTAGCGTAATAAATACTTAATCCTAGACTCGTTACAAGATCTAAGTTTATCCCTTTTCTCGTTAAAATGTAGATTGAAAATTTAGATAAATATGAAGCAAGTAACCCGTGCCGTAGCTATTAAAATGTTTTAGTCTTATTTTCACTCGATGTGTGTACTTGGCTATTAATTATTTAATTATTAAGTATGTGGAAAAGCATTCATAGATAAATAGGAAACGGCTAGTAATGAGTTACTTCAAATTTAATAATAAAATATATTTATAATGTAACTGATATTTGATTTTTACATTATAGTACTAGGTAGTAAAACCCCGTAGTAAGTGAGGTATACCACAGTACTCGGGTTTAATAGCACTCTTTCCTACACAGAACCAAATTAAAGTTACTCCCTTCGCACGACAGAGAAGTTTGTTTTTCTTAGCCGCACCGCATGTTAAACATGTACGAGGCGATTTACACCACTGGCTGAAATATTTTTATCGAACAATATGCGAAGAATACACTCTACAATTTCTATAGAGTAATTGAAATCTGATATCCTCCAGATATTGTAAAGAACCAAGTACGTAGTAATGTTTCCATTTAATTATGTAAAAATACTTTTATCTGAAGATGAAAACAAATAAACTATTAATAAACTTAAATCTAAAAAAAAAGAAAACAATGGGGCCGATTCTCTAGTACACAATCTCTAAACTAAACTAAATTAACAGGTCTAAATCTAGTGCTTTCCTTTTCCGCAAGCAACATTATGAAAGGGATAGCAATAGATTTAGACGTGATATTTTAGTTTAGTTTAGAGATTGTGTACAAAGGAATTAGCCACATTATTAAATTAAAACTAAAATAAATTAAATTAAATCTAAAACCTCATCGAGACCACCGCAGCGAGGCATTGTACCCAAGATGCTGGCAGCATTACCCCTTTGGATGGCCAAACTAATTCTTTGGCCAAGGTAGCTGCCAGCTCTCGGGTCCCCGGTTGACTCGATAACTCTTTTCGCAATTTCTTCAAAAAGAGCTCGAGCCCCCGGGCCCCACGGCCCCAAGGTCTCCACACCAAAAGGCACGAATACGAAGCTCCCATCGAGGTTTTCATATTTGCGCCTTTTATCTTGCCTTATCATTTTTAATATTCACGGCGTCGTTTTTTTCTCGGTATTCATCTATTGCATACTGGCGCCTCTTTAGGCGCAAATATTTCTGGCGAAATACTAAACTACTCCCTAATGAGTCTCGTCTCGTGTTTTTTCGTCGGAGGTATACTCTAGAACCACTTTTCGATATTCACTTCTCTGCAAATACCTATAATGAAAAATAGATAAATGAAATAAATCAAGAAAAGACAATGTTTTTTTTTGTTTGTTAATGTTTTGAATTTTGTCATTTTTCCGACGTACCTATGTAGGTACTATTTTCTATAGGGCATATAGGCTTGTGCTTGACAGCAATAGTGGTGGTCGAGCGCGTCTGCCTCCAAGATGCCTATTTACTCTTCACTTGAATATTCTAATATTAGGAATTTACCTTGGAACCTTTCAGCTGGATTTTGACTACAGGTATCTAATACTGATACTTCGACCTTATTTTTTCTCGGTTTGCATGTTAAAGCGTCGAAGCAAAGCGTAGATTATCCCGGAAAACAGGAAAACGACTCTCTAATGACCTCATGTTTTCTCACCAAAGGTGCTTTAAAATACATTTAGTCTTGAGCAGGTAGGTTGTAAATCCAAGGCTACTTGTCCTTTGTCTACGATACAAATTCCTAGTTTATACTAAAACAGATACAGTAACTTAAAATCTAAATATATAAAAGGAAAAGGTGACTAACTGACTGATCTATCAACGCACAGCTCAAACTACGGGACGGATCGGGCTGAAATTTGGCATGCAGATAGCTATTATGACGTAGACACAAGTTAAGGAAGGATTTTTGAAAATTTAATCCCTGAGGGGGTAGTATAAAGGTTTGAATGTTGTGTAGTCCACGCGAACGAAGTCGCGAGCTAGTCTCTTCTAAAAATATAAAAGTAAAAGGTGACTGACTGAATAGCTGACTGACTGACTGATCGGGCTGAAATTTGGTATGCAAATAGCTATTATCCACCGTAGGCATCCACTAAGAAAGGATTTTTGAAAATTCAACCCCCTAAGGGGGTGAAATAGGGGTTTGAAATTTGTGTCGTCCACGTGGACGAAGTCGCGAGCATAAGCTAGTATGATATAAAATCCTAATAAGATTAAAACACTTAATACAGAAGCCGGAAAGGGTGCGGTCCAGTCCGAAGGCAAGCCGGGATTTTTGTACGTTATAAGTCAGATTTTAGTCAGATTTTATGTGCAACAAAACATACCAGATAAGTACCTATCTTTTCAAACAGACCATAGAGGACTAAAAGAACGTTTTTAGACCATTTTATCCATAGTAACTAAACTCTTTATTACATTTTTTTATTCATTATAGGCGCACGCTTGACCACGATCACACCTGATGGGAAATGATGATGTGGCCTAAGAAATAATACGTTTTCCCTATAATAAAATCAGTACTTACCTGGTAGATATTAGCAATAGACTAACGCGGCAACTCTCTGAGTGCCGGTAAATACAATATACTTAAATTAATTTGTCATAACTCAATCTACATACTAATAATCATAAAAGAGAAAAGGTTTGCTTGTAGTCGATAGTCTGAAATTACTGAACCGATTTTAATAATTCTCTCACCATTAGAAACTGCTGTATCCAAAAATAACATAGGCTGTAGGATAGGTAGCATGTTTTGTATAATACTATAATATATAGATTAAGTATAGGTATGTATATCAAATTTCACCCGAGCGATGCCTAAAGAACGGCAACGCCTAAAGTATTTATGAAGCTGAGTTTAAGTGTTATCAAAAAGGCTCTACTCCTTGCCGTGGATGTGTGTGACTTTAGAATGCTGTTATTGTTACTACCTACGCACGTTAAAAAAGGAAGAGGAAGCAGGTTACATCCCTAGTCTGTCAAATCTCCAACTCTAGGTGCTTTAGGAAATCCAAATTGGTAGGTAGGTACAATCTGTCATTGTATTTTCTCCATTTCCATGCAGAAACGCGCAAATATTCTCGACAGAATAGATAACGACTCCCTAATGAGGCTCTTTTTATATTTTCCCATTGAAGGTATTTCACAATCCTTTTCACATCTTGAAAGCTTGAGCCTTGAAGTAATACATTCCATCTCGTCTTTTTACCAAAATAAATCTTATAAAATGATGAAAATTCATACTATAATCCATATTATTATTATAAATTATGCAATAGTGTGTCTGTCTGTCTGTATGCTACGTTTTCACGGCCCAACCGCTTGGCTGATTTTGACCAAAGTCACAGAAATCGCTTTCTTCCTGCTATAATGAGGTGCTATTGTCACAAAAAGACATGAAGAGTAGGTATAGACGATTCACGTAGCTAATTAGCACCGGCTCCAAAAAATATTATTACAGAACTAGGTACATTAACTCTTGTACACATAATAGGTACTATATTTAGTGTTTTTTTTTTTAATTTTTAGTTTGTAGTCATTGAAGTCGGTTTCGAATCGAGTCGAAACCAAACTGAAAGGTACAGAAACATCTTGCATCCCGGGAACGGACACTAGCTACTTTTTATCCTGGATAGTGAAAGAGTTTTGAAAACCCTAAATCCCCATGAATGAAGTCGGGTGGGCTCATCTAATATCAGAATATAACTAAGAATTCTCAGGTTCACACTCAGAGTAAGAACTTTTGTATTTTTACAAAAAAAAGAAGAGAAGTATTTAATTAGCTTTAATATACCCGGATTATTTATTGGCCGATAGGATGCCGATAGGTCAACAATTACCTAACGAAAGCGTTTCGTATTCCACAATCTTAATTAGACTTCGATAGCTCTCGTTTTGAATCATCTATTATATAAAAGCCCACTAACTACCGAAATGTAATTAATGCTTTGAACGGTAATAACTTCTATTAGAAGCCTTTGTTTCCGTAGATTAGTTTACGGTCGAGATGAAAATCTTTGATTTGGAAACCAATATAATATTTGATATTTGTCCTAATAGAAAATTGGCTACCGCTAAAACTAAGAGCTTTCTTAATTTTTTACACAATTTATCTGTTATAACATAGGTAAGTTATTACTTATGACTTATATGAAAAAGACGTACCTAAGTATCAAAAGTTTATAATAGGTAGGTACAATATTATATTAGGAGAGGAAATGCCTATACATTTTTTAGATAGATATGACTATTATAATCAGCATAATACTAATTATACCGATGCATAGCACACATACCTATTATGAGATTTAAATTGCTATGGAAAATACAAAAAATAGAAACATCGTCATCATCATCAATAGAAACAACCAAGAAAGATAAAAGCGCAAGATTGTTAAGAAAATCCGCTTCACCACTTACCTTCTTCATAAAGGACATAACGTTTGAAGGCAGCATGGCAGCGCTTTGTCTCTCACTTCAAGTCACATCATCACTACACGGAACTAATGGAAAAAATCACACTTCACTTAATCGGGAATCAACATGCTGCCACTGAAACACGACATTTTCCAACACTATGCTCACTTCACTGCCCGAAAACCTGAAACAAAGATAACAATTTTAGAGTACATGTCAAAGCGTTTAAAATGCTTCTCACTTTTTTAGAAGATTTTTTTAAAATAAGTATATGTATTTAAGTTCTTAAACAATATTTTGTGTGAATATATATACCTAGTCTATATAATATGATAGAGACACAGCGCTCAAGATAGGTACAGAAGCAGATGGCAGCCGTTCGGAGCGAGGCGCGGGGCCCGAATGAGGGAAAGCTACGCATTCAACAGGTAGGACTTTGTTCTGTTCACACCACAGTATAATTTGTTAACAAATACTATGTATACGCCTGTCTGTCTATCTGTTCACGCGGTGATAGCTCAGAGAGGTGATAACCTAGTGATTAAGACTTCGACATCCTATTTAGGGGGTCCGGGAATCGATTCTGGGCACGCACCTCTAACTTTTCGGAGTTATGTGCGTTGATGAAATTAAGGATCTGTCAAAGGAAAACATCGTGAGAAAATCTGACGACTGAGAGCTCTCCATAATGTTCTAGGCATGTGGTAAGTCCGCACAAACCCTTCTTATTCTGAAAGGAGGAGGTCCGAGCTCATTAGTGGACTGGTGGTGTGTTTAAATGGTGACATAAGTATTGTAGATGATATGAGTTCTCACTGGGTTTTCAAAAACCAACGTAAATCCATGCGGACGAAGTTGTGGGCCTCAGCTAGCTTCAAAAATACAATAGTGTTTTACACACTATCTGAAGTATCAAGTAAGTATGCTTTCGTGGGTCTTACAAATTTCAATACGTTTCTGCTTGGTCTTTATAACTTGCGTAGGCTTGATCAACGTTCACTCAAGCAAATTCGAATGTGTCGGTACAAATTCGAGCTTTAATTTGCTCTATAATGCTATGACTTAACTACTCATTAAGCATGTACCACCAGTGTCTAGGTATAATGTACTCTGTACATGTACCTGTAATAATTCTGCGTGGGGTTCCAACTTATGTCACAAGTACAACAGACAGTCACGTTTCAACAACGTCTAGAAAGTTTTCTATTTTGCACTAATTGTTCGTGAAAGACAAATCCACTTCGTGAAATCGAAAACGACTCTGTGGACTGTGACGAATGTTTTTCCTAGACGTGTGAATTGCGGACTGTAGTTTATTCATTCATTTTATTACAATTCGAAGGTGCAAATGGATGGCTTTTAAGAGTTTTAAGAGAATATCGTGCTTTTCCGACTAATAACTAGAGATGTATCCCGATTGCTAACTCTACCTATCGCGGACTATACCTATTTTCTGTCATAAATTTTCAAATACCTACTGCATGTTTCTCATATTCCAAGTGCATCTCGCGTTTTAATTCATACATTCGCCGGGACAACTCTCTCAAAGCATTTTCCCATGCTAACTTAGTTACACATTTGTTTTTTTTTTTCAATGTTTCATTGTTTTACTCTGATATTTAAAATTGTGTTTCACGCGGTCACATAGCTTTTCAAATCATTTGTCAGTATGAATAGGTACCTACCTATAAGCATAAGCTCTTAAAAAAATTATCCCTATCATCATCGGCTCAGCAATGTAAATACCACGTAGATACCACTGTGCCAAAAGCCGATTTTCATTTAAGAACGCAATCGGGTTGGCAAACGCCCTGAAAACGAAGACTACCTCGTAATTACTCTTATACTTCACGGAAAGCATTTGACTCGAATGAGCGCAGGGAATAGGTTTTCCGGCAGATCTGTTTACTCGCAGTCGCTTATGCCGTAAAGGTCGTAAGCCGTTTCCGCAAACACACCAAATTGAAAAGTCGCCAGATTTAGATGTAGAGTTAGTAATAGAAGTTAGTTGAAGAGCAGGGAGCCACAATTTGCTTGTTCGCGCAATATATTTATTACTAACACTAACACAAACCATTTTTAGGGTTCCGTACCTCAAAAGGAAAAACGGAACCCTTATAGGATCACTTAGTTGTCTGTCTGTCTGTCTGTCTGTCCGTCTGTCTGTCAAGAAACCTACAGGGTACTTCCCGTTGACCTAGAATCATGAAATTTGGCAGGAAGGTGGGTCTTATAGCTGTTATTTGGGGAAAAATCTGAAAACCATAAATTTAGGGTTAGATCACACAAAAAATATTAAATTGTGGTCATGAACTAATAATTAGTATTTTCAACTTTCGAAGTGAGTGACTATATCAAGTGGGGTATCATATGAAAGGTCTTCACCTGTACATTCTAAAACAGATTTTTATTTATTTTTATGCATCATAGTTTTTGAATTATCGTGCAAAATGTCTAAAAAATACGACTGTAGTACGGAACCCTCATTGCGCGAGCCTGACTCTCACTTAGCCGGTTTTTTTATTAGCATTTAAGTAAGTACGTCGTACAACAAACTTTAATTATTAAGTTGCCTACAGAATTTTTAAAAAAAATGGCAGTCGGTGGGGACTGCTGACCGAAGTGAAAAACTATAAAATAAGTGTTTTTTTTTTTGGATTTTTAAATTAATTGTAGTAATTTTCCCTTAGGTACATACACATTATGCATTAGGTATAGTTAAGTTTTTACATCATCCGAGCACTATTAGATAACAGTAGCAAGAAGTTCATCCCAGAATCGCCCACTTGAAACTAAACTACCCCACTAAACATTATGATAAATCAAAAACTATAATACATAAAAATAAATAAAAATCTGTTTTAGAATGTACCTATGGGTAAAGCCCTTTCTTATGATTCCCCACTTGGAATAATGAAATCTTACTTTGAAAGTTGAAATACTAATTATTTGTTCATGAACATATTTTTTTTGTGATGTAACCACAAATTCACGGTTTTCGGATTTTTCCCCTTATGTATTCTATAAGACCTACCTACCTGCCAAATATCATGACTCTAGGTCAACGGAAAGTACCTAGGTTTCTAGACAGACAGACAACAAAGTGATGAGGGTTCCGTTTTTCCTTTTGAGGTACGGAACCCTAAAAAGAGCAATTTACTTTTATCCGTTGAGGAGTTCCATTATCTATTTTCGATGTTCATCAAATCTTCAACAAATTTATATGGGACCACTTCTCAATTATACCCTTTCATACAAAAACAGTTATTTGTTATGCCAGGGTGCAAAGATGTTATTTTGTCCCGAGAGTTTGTATTGAATTCCGAGCCAGCGAAGGATTCTAAGGTTGAACCACGAGCGAAGCGAGTGGTTCAAAGATAGAATCCTGAGCGTAGCGAGAAATTCAAAGACTCGAGCGCAAATAAATTTGCACCCGTGCGAAACACACAACTTTTCAACTCACTACAGCGAGGAAAACGCTAGATGATTGATACAAGAGGCGCCTGCAGTACCGTGAAGGTTTCAATAAGAAGGTTCTATATTATTAAGCCACAAGTCAGGCAGTGGTTGGCAGCAGCAGGTTCTCACAGGAGGTTCTAATTAAAGAAGATTCTATAAATTCTGAATAGTTTTTTTCAGGTGCGTTCAGAATTCAAATTCATAGGTAATAAACTACATAGTTGTTAATTACCTACCGCAGACAAAAGCTATTCATGTATAAAATGTATATTTGTCTGTTTGTTACCTATTCGTAGCTTTGTTTATCCGATTGAGTTAAAATTTTGTACTGTTCTTGTCGGAACTTGCGGAAAGGTTTCTGGCATATTAATACAATCGAAACGCAAATAGTAATAGTGGCAACGCATTCAGAGCATTAGGTTTAGGTAGTGCTCAATAAAATACGGAATAATCCAACATATTATTTTATTATTACTAAATCTTTCTCATCAACATCACATAAGTAAGGGTTTTAACAAACCCTAAAGAAACTAATAATAATTGAAAAGTAGATAGTAGATAATGTAGTAACTAAGAATGTAAGATTTGTTTTGTTTTACAATATGGTCTGGTGGCTACTGTCCATGCTGCTTTTAAAGATACCTAGTATTGGTATTTTTGAACTAAAATTCATATCACAACAACTTGTGATATGAATTTTAGTTACAACTAACTAAGTAGGTATTTAATAAAGGTAGGTACGGAAAAATATTAAAATAAAAAGATTTGTGCACTTAGGGTGGAAAAAAGTCATAAGGATTATTTTTGTAATTATACTAAGTAGGTATCTTACATAATATTATGACATTATATCTATACACACACAGCTTTAAACTTATTGAATTAAACGATAGATAGGTCCTTACTAAATTTTAAAATCAATTTAATTTTTGGTTTAAAGAATAAGGATACGTTATAATTTCAAAACTGAAGGTAAAACTGATCAGATAATTTTGAGAGAATAAAGGGTTTATTTTTATATCCTCATTCAATTTACCACCTGAATTTGCAATACTATCAATTATTATTAACTTAGTAAATTACATAATTACTTAAATTTTATCTCAAAAGGGTATGCCCAACTTTAATATACTTATATATACATTTATATAATGCTTCATAGCTTCACTAAGCAGTACAAATTTATTATAGAAAATGTAAAAATATACACAGTATATTATTATTACAATGTGCCATTTAAAATCGACACATTTTGTTAAACAAATAAAATGAATCATTAAGGGTGCCTATCTACAGAAGCGCAGCGGAGCGGAGATGTGTAGAGCAGACCAATCCGTTTTATTCCGTCATCTGATAAAACTCTGATTGGTCAACTATACACATCTCAGCTCCGCTTCAGTGGGCAGGCATTATAATGTGCGCCTTTATTTTTTTGCACAATAAATCAGATTTTTAAACAACAGGACGTGTGGTTCTTACTTTAAAGATGTTGCATTTCATCAGAAAACATTTTGTCAATAAAAATCGGTTAAGTGTGAGTCGGACTAGAAGGGTTCCGTTCCATCGTACAAGAAATAACAATATTTACCTTTTTTAATTTCATGGCGGTCATTTTGAAATTGTAAGTATTTTGTTGAAGCGGCAATAGAACTACACATTCTGTGGCTCGCTTTCGATTACGGTTCACGAGATACAGCCCTCTGACAGACAGACGGATGGACAGCGGAGTCTTAATAATGGGACCCCATTGGCACCCTTCGGGAGCGGAACCCAAACAAGCGCTGCAATAGATACCTATAGCTTTACTGAGTAAAATTTATTCATAGTAGGTACCTACATTTAAATGAAACTAACATTGTGATACATTTAATTTTAAGGAAGGACTTAACCGCCTTCCCTACAATTTTGAAAGTTAGATAATGGGGCCAATTCTCTTGTACACAATCTCTAAACTAAACTAAACTAAATTAACAGGTCTAAATCTTGTGCTATCCTTTTCTGCAAGCAACATTATGAAAGGGATAGCAACAGATTTAGACGTTCCATTTTAGTTTAGTTTAGAGATTGTGTACAATGGAATTAGCCACATTATACTAATCAGGATAGTCAGCTTTCACTTTTATATTTACACAAATATATTATAAGCCATCAATTAATTTTTTTGGTAAGCTTCATAAAAAATCACTAATATAACATACAAATTTCCAAAAATTGTAAAACGAAACTGGTAGGTATGTATTTACTTACCTATGGTTTAAAAAAAATTATAACACATAAAAAGGTCTGATATCTTTAAATTATTAAGGTTTATAATTTTGTGTGTAGTTTTACAGGGTTAGCGCATGACTGAGTAGGTTCCTGCGGTAGTGGAGCGGTGCGTATAGGTATTCGTCAACTTGTGACAACTGTCCCGTCCCGCACCGCTCCACTCCACTACCGCAGGAACCTACTGTCATTCGCTATACCTATAGATATAGCTTGTTTGATTATTATCACATTTTGTCTACAGATACCGATATAATAAAGAAAAAACTTGTCAAGTGCGAGTCGGACTCGCACACGACGGGTTCCGTACCATCGTAAAGATATCACTTTTTATTGTGATGTAACAACAAATTCATATTTTTTGGATTTTATCCTTAAGTTGTGCTGTAAAACCTACCTACCTGCCAAATTTCATGATTATAGGTAAAATAGCGACCCGCCCCGGCTTTGCATGGGTGCAATGTATTGCGAGGCCTCGGAAACTCTCAAATGAGAGGATGTTTTCCGACCTAATTCACAATATTGCAATTTCCCTAGGGATCTCTAATTTTTTGAGAATTAAACTATACCTTTAAACCTTCCTCTTGAATCACTGTATCTATTGGTGAATACCGCATTAAAATCCGTTGCATAGTTAAAAAGATCTACGCGTTCATACATACAGACAGCGGGAAGAGACTTTATTTTATACTATGTAGGGATGGGGAGTACTTACTCTATGGATTTTGATTCTCTGGACGGTTCTTAACTGATAGACGACAAAGTGATCCTATAAGGGTACTTTGTTTTCTTTATAAGGTAGGTACGGAACCCTAAAATACATACATAAGTAAAAGCAAAAAAACATAGGTGCAAACCTACAATTATTGGGATTTTATCAACTCTTTGTACTGCGGTTTTGTAGTCCGCAATAATTCCGCCAATATCAATTCAGTGGAGAAAACAACATTGTAATTTGGTTCTTAAATTCTTTTTAAGAGAGACTTTTCTCCTTTATTAAACCTAGACATCACAAGGACAACACAAGTTATTAGTTTATCCATTGGGCAATTAGTTTGGTTTTAGTTTGACATGAAGGAACATAACGATTAAAAGCGACGATAATGATTAACATAGATATAATGACAAGATATGGTCAAGCGAACAAAATTTTTCACAGTTTTGGGACCAAATAAATCAGCGCAACCTCTTAGATACTAATGAACAACCCGTTTGAAATCCTGATGTCACTAAGGTTACATTGGTGTTAAAAAGCACCACTGAGTCGGTGCCATTTTGTTTGTTCAATGGCCCTGTCCATACGAAGTAATATATAAGGCAATGTTAAAAACATAAAAATATCAAGACAGCCAAAACATTAATGTTAAAAATAAATTATAATTTAATATCATACAAATTAATATATGTAATTACATGACATCTTAGGACCGAAGGATTAGGAAAAGAGAGGAGATAAGGGAAATTGGGCGTAGTAATATTATGGAGTAATAACTCATATAAAGATATGGGGTGATTAGTATAATTGAAAAATATGTGCTCCACTGTTCCTTCATCCAGACCAAATGTCATTGTTATCGACATTGATTGATGGAAATAAAAAGCTTATACCTACCTAATGTAAAAAAAAATGTGTCCAGTTCTTTAAGAAGTTGGAAAGCTTATACATAATTATAAATAGTATATTATTCAACCATTTTTGCTATTTGAACTTATTCAAAAATACACATAGTGAAGCTAATCAAGAAACTCACTCATCAATCACTACATATACAATATTCACATGGGTGGTGGGTTTTATTAATATTGAACCTCATAATACAGGCTTTTTTCGGAGAGTCAGTGAGGCGAGAATTTAAACTAGGAATTTGATCCTAGGAACTGTGTTGGCAATATTAAATAAACTAAAAACTGCACTCAAAACCTTACACTAGTCAGAAATCAAACTCACACTTATTCTAAAAAAAGTTATTGTAAATCTAGTTTCTTCTCTTTATTTGAGTGACTATAGTTCTTTTACAACATTTAATTCCTGCAACTTTGACTATCAATTACCACAATCGCTTATGATTTTTTTAAGAAATGGTGCAGCTTTGAATCCTCACTTGTGTATGATATTTTTAAAGATTTGAATGCATTTTCTTAATTTATGATGTCATATCTAGGACTAACACACCTATCTGCGATGCAATCCACATAGCAAGAAACAGAGGGAAATGGAAAAACATCATAGTGAAGATTGTATCTAAAGGGAGCCACAATACTCAAAATTGACGGAGCGACGCAGCAAGAAGATCTAGGACTAAATTTCTCTATCTCTTACAGTTTAAATTTTCGCCTCACTGACCTCTCCCATAAATCACCCTGTATATTGAACTATCCACCTTCAAAGGTACAGTCTATAATTTTTACTAGCAGCATTGACTTAAGATTTTATTTCTAAATAAAAGGTATTATTAAGTAGCCAATTGTTAAAAGCTTACAATAGCTTATTTCAATTAAACTAATTTTGTGTTTCCTGATCCTTAATTTTATTATTTAGTTGAATAAAAAAAAAAGGTAATATAACAAACAATATTATTTAAAATATTTGAAAACCAATCAATACATTAAAACAGAATGACTGACTGACAGAAAATGCACAGCCTTAACCAGTGGATTTCGAAACTTGAAACTTGTGTTGTTATGTAAATGTGTGTGGTTTTCTCTTTGAGTAATAAAATGTAGATGTACAGGTGAAAAATTCCAACAGAAACCTTGAAAAACCTAAATCTGCACAGATGAAGTCACAGGAGTTGGCTAGTATTGCATATGAAGTTCTAAGGGATTTCGTTAAGATTTTCTTATGGTTGTGTAAATAAACGTCATACTTAGCTACAATGTTACAGGAGTAAGTGACATCTAGATAAACTGATTTTCTATGTATTGAGTACATAATTCAATTAATAACTTTGGCATTAATTTAGATGTCGAAAAAAAAAAGAATTTTAATGAGACATTTTGTATTAAATTCTAGACATTTACATAATCTTAAGCCAATGTTATTGTAGTCTTTTTAGTATACTATCAACCAAAACAATTACACCAACATAGTGAACACCCTTCCGAGTTCAGTCAATATACAAACATTCACCACTCTGCATCACCATTAGCTTTCTGAAAAACAAAATCTTTGCCGGCTAAATTCATTATACCATCTTTTAGGTAGAACTTCCACTTGTTCCGACTACGTGTGATCTTATCATATTGACAAACAACTACATTGTCAGTGTCAAACATGTCACCAGGTTCCTCATCTGACACATCGTCACCGGAATTGAGGGGCTCCTCCTCCGCACCCCCACTCTCATCTCTTTCCTCCTCTTCCTCTTCCGCCCGCTCTTCGGCTGACTCCTCATCCTCATCATCATCGGCCCCACCATCCTCTGACCCATCACCGTTATTTGAACCTTCATCGTCTGATGAATCTAAAGCCCCATCGAGAGAAAAGGGTGCTGCACCACTCCTGCCACCTCCACCACCATCAAACTCATTCTGTTGACTTGCTAACGCAGAGTTAATGTGTTGCTGTAATAGAGTTGCCGCTAAGGGTTGTGGTAAACTTATGGTTGCATTTATTATAGGTCCGGTTAGCACTTGGTGCAGCTTGTTTCCGTTGAGGGCTGAGGCGGGGATCTGTATTGTAAAAGAGCGCGGCTGTGAGCCTGGCACGCCAGGTTGTGCAGGTAGGGTTAGCTGTACAGGCACTTTGTTGTTAGGGTCGAGGATTTGATGCGGGTGAGCATTTGCCATGTTGGACGAGGGAGCACCATGCTCCACGCCCGAGTGACCTGAACCTTGTGCCATCATGTCCTGAGCTCTTTTAGGCATAATATTGCTACCGTTAGCTTTAGCGAAGTTTTGTAAAACAGTTGGCGGCGGTGGCAGTGCCGGGGAATCCGCCCGCGGTGGGTCCATAGCCCCGCTCGCCGTCAGTTTTGTTTTCCACAACTGTTTCAACTCTTGTAACACTTGTTCGTCAACACCATCGTCCAAAAAGCAATCCCGCACTCCAGCTATCACATCGTCCACCACTGTGTTGTAAAGTTTCATAACAGACAATTGACTCATAGTCATCTTGACGTTCGTTTGGTACGCCGTGGGTATTGTAAGATTACATGTATCCTGAAGTAGGTATTTACCGTATAACTACAGCTTGAAGACGGTAATTCAGGTAATGAGAAGTGCGCATCGACATAGGTATTCACATATTATTATCTCAATGTCAAACCGAAACAGTCACCACAACACTGCCATTCAAGAGAAGCTATAGAATATTAATATAGCAAACGAAAAGGTACCGATAAATAATCACTCTAAAAGAAGGATAATTAATAAGTTTTAAAAATATCCAAATAATTCCACGAAAAACTCGACATTAAATTTTGACAATTGACGACTAAAACATAACCTAGAAACAAAACGCAGAGTAAACTGCCAGATAACAAAAATAGTGTCTATGGACGATTCACGATTGATGTTGAGGCCAAATTACGCATCATTTACGCATGCGCGACAGCAGCGCCACCCTTCTTTCCAGTTTCCATTCTTCGTTCATTCCAAAATACGAGTCGATGCCCCGCCCGATTTCACTGGTAGTTGGTAGTTTGGTACCTATGTAAGTTCATAGGTAGTTTAATTTTCAATTTTATTAACTTTTATATTTGGGTCGCTATTTTATAGTGAGAAGAGAGAAGATAGGCAACTTATAAAAGGTTTCTAGTAATCTAGTTACCTCAGTTCAGATCACGTTGATGTTTTTTGGGTAGGTATGCGATGTTTAGGGTTTCGTTGAAAAACAAAGGACTCTAAATTGTTTCGTAAAGTCCTTTTGTCTCTCGGTGTCATTTTATTTAGAAAATACGGATCTAAAGTTGGGCACAGGCTTATAGAAACTTGTTACTACAGTATTCACTACTACACTAGAAACGGGTAACATTGGTTTTATAGCGTGAGGATTTAGGATATCGTTAATTCAAAAGCTTTACATAATTAATAATAAAAATATGCTTTGTTTAATCAGGTTTTCGAAGAGGTCAGAGGACTTTGACAATTAACAATACAAAAAAATTAAATAATTAGCTAACTGTAGAACTTTTTAACTCTGACTTCGTATTAAAATTTAAAATAATACGATACTCAGTGGCCCTACCGCGGCTGTTTGACAGCTACAATGTCACGATCGCAATCATCTCTGATTGGTTAATGCTCGCTCACTATTGGCCACAATGCATTGTTGCAACAAGAATCGCACAAATTCAGCTAATCGGAACAATTGAGATTGTAATAAAAATTGATGCAGGTTTTAGACAATCGCCCTACAGAATACCAAGCGACAAAAAATCATTTTTTTTTAAATAATATGAAATGTGCACATTTTCTACTCTGTAGATTGGTTAAACTTCCCGGACAGTATTACAACCATAGAGCAACTGTCTAGAAAAGTAAGTATATGGAACATGTAGGTATGGAACGGAATTTCCATTTCACTTGGGAATTTCATTTCTGGACAGTAGGTATTACAGCTGCAGCTGTCCAGAAAAGTAAGTTTGAATTTGGAATTATGTTTGTTCGTTCCTGAATATCATAATATTTTATTTATACGTATAACGTATTTATATATTTTTTTCTTTAGCTTAAATAGTTTGAATTCGGAACTCTAACGAGTAGCGCTTTCAGCACACAGCACGAAGACAGCACGGTTATCCGTATCGGATTCCTACAGGGCTGTGAGCGCTGTAAGCGACATTCGGATCAAAAATTTAGAAAGTTAGATTTCTTTTTGTCTTCATATTAAAAGGCGCGAATAAACAAGTTACACAATAGATAAAATGAGTTCAAGTGAATTGAAGTGAGTGAGTTGAACTTTGAAGTGAGTGAATAGTTTTGAATTTGATTGCACAACTAATTTGAGAGCGGAGGCCGAATTAGCAAAACATGTACTTTTTAAATAATTTACTTGTTTCAATTTTTAGAAAAGCACTATACAATATACTTGCCTCGACCGGGAGTGCCTTTCTGGCCTCGTGTTATAGACGTCCTCGCCGAGGCTCGGCCGTCTAACTTATACTCGACCAGAAAATGCTTACTTCCCGGTCTCGTGCATTAATGTAATATTATTTATTAGGTTTAAAAAAAAAATCCGCGCCACTTTCTAGCACCATTACGACAGTTAGCTCTGTATATCTTGTAGGTGGGTACACATTAAGCAAATAGCCGCGCACATTAAAATAAAACATAGGTAGGTACTTATTGAAAAACAGAAAATGATGACATGAACAATGTTGCACAAAAGCCACAAGCAGAACCGCAATCTCTATGGGAACAAACAAACTGCATTGCCTGTTTGGAAGTTAACTTTTAAAAGCACAATAAGCTTAAATCCACAATCAATGCTAGTCCCGCCATTTTGGAAACTCCGCAACATTCGGGATGCGATTTTCTGGCGCAGGGATTTGTTAGATTATTTGACCTTCAGTACTAAGTCTGTACCAAATGCCAATATTATATTCAAAGTTTCGGTAGGTGGATAGGAGTAGGATGCTGCGTTGAAACCGATAAATATGGAAACTATCCGGAAATGGGTCAGTGCTAGTCTGCATCGTTCCGAATAGGAGTCGGACTTCTAACCACCACCTCTCTCTCTATATATAAAAATGAATCGCTAAATGTGTTGCTGATCGCAAATCTCGAGAACAGCTGAACCGGTTTCGCTAATTCTTTTTTTATAAGCACGGTAAGTACCTACATTTCATTACATCTTCATATTTTTGTTGCGCTTGCCAGCACCAATTAGGTAGATAAAATAAAATAAAAACTTGCTTTAAAATCTTTCTTTTTTCGTGTCTTTGCATTTATATGGGACAAGCATTCCACTAAACTTGTAATACACGGTTCTTTTTATGTGTTATTCCTGAATGATCATCACGGACATCAACCTATCGACGGCTCACTACTGAGAAAGGGTTTCCTCTAAGAATGAGAAGGACTTGAGCGTAGTTCACCACGCTAGCTACTCGTATGTGCGGGTTCCTGAATAGTTCTTACAATTTGTACACATAGGGCGCCGCCGCGCCGGCCCAAGCAAATTCGGCGCCCTAAGTAAATTACTGTAGTCGCGCCCCTTCAGACAAAAATTTCTCAACAAAATAACCTTTCAGATCTCAAGAATCGAGAAATAGTTTTTACATTTTCTACTATTCACGACAGGAGTGCAGTGCACAATTTACGGCGCACAAAGGCCAATTAATTACCTACAGTTTTAGCTCAGGGTCGATTCAAGTAAGTAGGAAAGTTACACCAGGGCGTCCCAAAGCGCCCAAAGCGTCCTTCTGCGAGGAGGTGAGGTCGCAAAAGGAGTCGGCGGAGCGCACGAGAGAGAATGATTTAGGCTCTCGTGCCATCCGTCGCAGGAGGGTTGGGCGCAGGCAGGTCGCCTATGCTCGCCGCCTCCCTCCAGGAGTAGGGCTTCGGACGATAGATACGGGGAGTCTGTCGTCCGATAGCAAAATAGTCCTCGATTCGGGAGGCGCACCATTGTGTCCTGGTGCACCTCAGACGATGTGTAGGGACTCTATTGGTCCTGGAGGAGGGTCTTCAGCAGGCGCTGCTGGCTCCATCCATCCATCAGCCTGTTTGCGTCCACTGCTGGACATAGGCCTTTCCAAGAGCGCGCCACCAAACACGGTCCTCCGCCTTCCTCATCCAACCGCTCCCCACCACCTTCTTCAGGTCATCGGTCCAGCGGGCGGGGGGTCGTCCTACACTGCGCTTACCGGTACGCGGTCTCCACTCCAGAACACGTCTGCCCCATCGGCCATCGGTTCTGCGACAGACATGGCCTGCCCATTGCCACTTCAGCGCGCTAATCCTTTGAGCTATGTCGGTCGCTTTTGTTCTTCTGCGAATTTCCTCGTTCCGGATTTTATCCCTGAGAGTGATACCCAACACTCATACGCAACGCAACATAGTTGCTGGCTAGGTTGCGTTAACAGGTTTGGTCCCGTAGTCCAGCCATCAGGCGATGAATGGAACTCCATGGGGCTTAAGTCGGTAAGAGTCTGCATTACTTCCGTGCTTCCCCGGGCGCGGTGGTATCCATGAGGATTTTCCCTCCAAAAAGGCCTTTTTGCCCGAGTTCGTCAATAAATACTTAAACTATTTTCATATTCATTTAATAGCTGCTTGTTCTCTATGTCTAATTAATTATGTATGAAATAGGCTCTTAGCTTCTGCGAGGTCACGCATAAAATTACGCTTTTCAAGGTAATCTCACGCCTCATTTAACATTAGTGAACGAGTAGGTAATAATAAATTATTGTTGATTCTATCCCGCATTTGCGCCCAGATTATTAAATAATGATCTACAGTACGCGGCCGAAAGTAATGTACACCTACCTTTAGAAGGATATAGCAGATTTGTAGAGCGCTGTCCATGTCGTTGAGACCGACAAAACGTCATATAGATATGAGTGACAGACACAGCGCTCTACAAAGTCGAAATGTTATTCTAAAGGCTGATGTACATTACTTTCGGCCGCGTACTGTACGCTGTAGAATTGAAGTTGGAGCTGGAGCATACCAATTCTTCCCTTTTTTCTCACAATAGTGTAAAACAAAGTCATAATCTGCGTTAGTAAGGCTAAATTTGTTTTCAGTGTATAATTATTTCAACGCTGTTTTCGATATAAGAAAGACTTTGAATAGGTATAATAATTAACTGGTAGAACAACTAAGTCCATCAGTGCGAAACTGGACTGATAATAAGCATCATCAGCCCATTTTCTCACAGAGCATCATTAGTTATCTAGATTCATGTGGTTTCGTTGAAACATTTTGGTGCTCTAGCTAGAGTCTACCTAGCCTCTGGCTCTGTCTGACCCTGTAGACATAATAGAATCTGGATTATAGGTAAGTAGTGATTATTTTTAATTTTCTATATACGTATATATATAACTAGCTTAACCCCGCGACTTTGTCCGCGTGTACTACACAAATTTCAAACCCCTATTTTACCTCTTTAGGGGTTGAATTTTCAAAGATTATTTCTTAGCGGATGCCTACGTCATAATAGCTATCTGTATGCCAAACTTCAGGCTGATCCGTCCAGTAGTTTGAGTTGTGCGTTGATAAATCAGAGTCAGTCATTCAGTATCCTAATTTTCATTTTATGTAATAGAGCAGCTGTGCGTCAAACATTTTCTTAATGGTAGTAATTTCATAATATGGCAAGCGACTCCTTCAAACTAAAATCAACACGCAATTAACGCAATAAAGACATTCCAAGCCTTTTATCGGATAACAAACAAGCCCGTCCCTAAATAAAATTAATAACTTTACATTTACAACGTGCCCTTGTCTCAGATTTTAATTTTCACTAAGATCCCGAGGGATGACGGATTTAAATCTTTAGATAGCAATATATCACTCTATCAAAGTGGTTACTTTCGAGCTCAATCAGAAGAAGGGTATAAATGACTTCATTAAACACTCCTTTTATATTTCCTGGAGCCGTGTAGTCTCTGGCAAATTGACTGTTTATCGTTGGGAAACTGCGTTACGCAAAGGGCGAATTTAAAGCGCCTAACAAACGCCTAATAAAGCCTCGAGTAAAAGAGTAAAACAAGAAAGTAAATTCTTGTTTTAATGCTATCACGTACACGATCGGGATCGATCGTAATGTTATGACTAAGAATTTTATTAAAGGCTGAAACAAACAGAATGTTATACGGAAAAGGGAAACATGTCCAACTCAGCTCATCAAAGTTGTTACATTTAAAAGAAATATTGAAATATTTATTTATTTACTGTTAGCGGATGCCCGCGACTTCATCCACGTGGATTTAGGTTTTTAAAATCCCGTGGGAACTCTTTGATTTTCCGGGATAAAAAGTAGCCTATGTTATTCTCCAGGTCATCTATACCTATGCAAAAAATCACGTCAATCCGTTGCACCGTTCCGACGTGATTGAAGGACAAACCAACAAACAAACACTTTCGCATTTATATATATAACTAGCTTATGCTCGCGACTTTGTCCGCGTGGACTAAGTATACAAACTTCAAATCCCTATTTCACCTCCTTAGGGCCTAGGGGTTGAATTTTCAAAAATCCTTTCTTAGCGGATGCCTACGTCATAATAGCTATCTGCATGCCAAATTTCAGCCTGATCTATCCAGTAGTTTGAGCTGTGCGTTGATAGCTCAGTCAGTCAGTCAGTCAGTCAGTCAGTCACCTTTTCCTTTTATATAGTATATAGATAAGGGTACCTACTGATAGTGTAACGTCCTGCCGCACGTGCGGTTGCCTTTGCGTTTTGTATGTATTTCTGCCCTTTTTGTTTAGGTACATAAGCGCTGTGTAAAACAGCATTGCGGAGAATATCGGCATAATTTTGCGGAGGATATAAACCCCGCCTTGTTTGGGTGATTTTACGAGTATTTTGATTCGCCGTAAAATAATTTAATAATATTGTTTCAGATGGTAATTTATTCCTATCAAAATTTCTCCATATAAATAGGTAGGTAGGAAGTGTAGATAAATTCGCTTTTGCCTTCATATTGAAGAGACTTGAACAGCCAGAGAACCAGCGCGTGCCAAACCTTCCTAATTTTATAAAAGCTGAAAGTTTCTCAGCGTATTGTCCCTAACACTGTGAGGAATGTTTTTTGAATCATGGTGGCTTTGAGAAATACAGGTATTAAGGTGTAAAAAATCTTACGTCAAAGTATAAAGTAAATTTTTTCTTCTTCGGAGTAGTATTAAAAAGCACGTCTGCATTGCCAGACACTTAGTCGTGGGAACCTCCGCCAGACACCCTTAAACGTTAATAATTAATTATTTAACTTTAAGGTTTCTGGCAGAGGGTTGCCAGCATACCTACTAAGAGTCTGGCAATGCATGACGTGATTTCTTATATTTAGTATTCCGAAGAAAATATAAAAAAAATAGACTTTATACTTTGAGGTAAGATTTTTACACGTTTGTTACCTGTTATCTCCCAAAGCCACCATGATCCCAACAAACATTCAAACAAACGTTCCTCCTAGTGTTGGGGACCACAAGCAGATAAACTTTCAGATTTTATAAAATAGGGAAGGTCTGGCACGCGCTGGATCTTAGGCCATGACAGCTTACAGCGCTATAAAAAAATTGAGAGGCAGAAAACCCGACGACATAAACGTAGCTGTCTTCATTAGCTTTATCGCGTAGGGCCTACGCTTATTAATACGTAACTATCAAATTACAAGAGACTGCTCAGAATACGCGTAAGTCGCAACTGATTTATAAGTAGGTATACTACACGACAGGTCGAGATGACAATCGGGGTGGGGACGCCCCGCTCACCCGCACAGCCCCCGCGCTAACCTGGTGCGGAATAGCACGGTTGACATGCGGGTGTGCGGGGCAGATCTTTTTAGTAATTAAACGTTATTTTATTCTTCTCAATTGCAACGTATTAATTTGAGTTGCGTTGCGTTAACAGAAAACAAGTTCCTAGCACGATGCTTTATTTAAATCACAGACCACAGTATAGGTACCTAAAGGAAAATATAATTATAAACAGAGGTAAATTATCATACTACTAGTTACGGTTGGCTTATACCTACTCAATCATTATACTTCATCTTTCACCCGCGGACAAAACCAATAAGTAATAAGCAATTACTGACGTGTAGCAAACTCTTTATACCTACGTCGTTCAAGCCGATAACTATTTGTGACGTAGGTACCTAACACTGATGTTTACTTTGTCTCGTGACATAATTTCCATCGTACTTACTTAGTTATAATTGGCTTTGTTTATCGAAATGATAAATAGGAAGCCTAGCATACAATTTATAAGTACTCGACAGGTTGAGATAGCAAACCGTGGTGGGGATGGATGCCGCGCACACGCCTTCAGCCCCCGCGCTAACCCGATCCGGGCGAACGCGGGTGATGTGCGGGTGTGCAGGGCGTCCCCCCGCCTCATACCCCGATTGCCATCTTAACTGTCGCGGACTATACATATACATATTATAGTTTTTTTATTCCAGTAAATCATTATTTTATTCTGGTCGCTGCTGCTTTCGAAGAAATGTTTTAAAAATCCACCTATTTGTGTATTGAACGTAAATGTAGCAAAATATAAGTAGGTACATTAAGTTCCTAAGTACGTGAACAGCATTTCTAGCGAGCTGATCAAAGGCACCGATGCATAAAACATATCGACTCGGAGTCCTCGCCCGCTGTCAAAATTACAACGAACCGAAGGCATTCGATACCTTCTTGTTGACCCGCCTTGGCTTTGCGGGGTTTACCTATTCCACATACCTACGTTTAGGGCCTGTTTCTGTTTACGTGTAAGTTTATCGGGTGGTTGTGAAACGGGCCCTAATCCATACTAATATTATAAATATGAAAGTGTCTGTCTTTTTTTTAAATAAAGATAGCAAGCAAACGAGCAGGCGGGCCACCTGACGCTAAGTGATTACCGCCGCCCATTGAACATTTGCAGCACCTTTCTGTCGATGTCGGCTTGCTTTTCACGGCACAACAGTTTAACCGATTTTAATGAAATTCGGTACCCAGTTAGTTAGCTTACGTCCCGGGGAAGGTTATAGGCAACTTTTTATCCCGGAAAATTAAAGAGTTCCCACGGGATTCTAGAAAACCTATATCCACGCGAACGAGGTCGCGGGCATCATCTAGTAAATTATAAACCTTCCTCAAAGTGAAATGTTCGACATTTTAATGAAACCCGCATTGAATTGCACTGAGAAAGTAATCATTTATTTTACTGTTTTTTGTTGGTTACAAACAAACAAAACTTTCGTATTTATAATGTAGTGATTTCTTTTTAATTTTCGACCATTTTATCTCGTGAAATTCAAATAGGTAGTAATAGTAGGTAGCTACCTAAGTAATTCATGCGATCAAATAATAATTTACTATTAATTTTTTTTGAAAAAAAAAAAGTAATTCATGCGATCAAATAATAATTTACTATTAATTTTTTTTGAAAAAAAATTATATATTTTTTACTTCAATTAAACCCTTAATTTTTTACTGACGCCAACCGTAACCTGGTACGGTCGTAGGATTTACCTATTCATTTTAATTAATGTTTGTTTGTTATCCCAAATCAAAAACATGCAAACAAAGATTGAACTCCAGAATCGTAAAATTGTACGTTCCACGATTAGCTACATAATACAAGCCATATTATTACACATTGTCACTAGGATATTGCGGAATAGTGTGCATAGCATCTCTTAACATAGCAATTTAACTAGATACATATACCTACCTAGCACTGCATTTCAAACGTGAAAATGGGAAATGGTTATGACGTAATGTAACGTCCAACATTTTTGTGGTGCGCCCTTTTTACACGACTACAGAAGAAAGAAGTAAGTGGGTACTGATTTTATGTTAGCAGGTAGGTAGGTATGTATATATTTTAATTTTTTTCTATCATTATTTAGATATTCGTTTTGGTAGGATCAGGTAGGTACCTAATACCTACTAGGTATCTATCGTTACCTTCCTCTAGAGCTAGTTTCGTGTATAGTGCACGAATCGATGGTACCAAAAAATTAAGATAAATGTATCGAATTCTTAGGATTCCTGTCTACTTAAACGTAACGCAAATATTATGTTCATGATTGTTAAAGGGCAAACTAACAAACAAACATACGTTTGCAATTACATGAGTAGTGATTTAGGTATTTATAAGTAGATAGGTATATAAAAAAATCGAAGTCTACAAGTCTACTAAATAAATAAGAAGTTTACGTTTATATTTAAGTCTCTTTTACAAACGTAAATAGGTACATAAAAGGATTACTGTCTGGAATGATGAATAGCATTTCTTTAGAGGCTTGTTTATCAAACTCGCATTATGTTTTTGATACAACATATTAGTAGGTATCTAAGTATATTACACGCATGGCTCAAGATATAAGTAATTGTTGAATCTTCCAACCATGATAATATTATTTGCAAAGGGGGATACGAGACGTGGCACTCTTCAGAAGTAATCTTACTTGGTATTGGTCTTGTTTATAAGGAGGCTTCGGTTGTGGCTAGCTACCACCCCACCAATAAAAAAATTGCTGAGCAGCTGAGTTTATTGTCGGCCCTAGTCAGTTGAATCTTCATTCCGAACCAGTCGTAGTCACAAACGTAGCATTAAGAGAGTAGCAAAGAAATTTTAAGTAAGTGCTAATTCTTAGATGTTATAAGAAATTATTACTTTCTATATCGATGGAGAGTAGAGACACTAGGTAGTTCTCCTACATGAAATCCATACTATAATATTATAAATGAGGGCGTGCGAGGCGTTCCCCCGCCTCATACCCCTATTGCCATCTACCTGTCGCGAACTATAAGTTGCACTTTTAGTAAATTTAACGATACCTATAATATATCCTATATATTAGTCCCGCAAATTGCTAATGCGCGTGGCCGCCATTTTAGTGACGTCAGCCCTAGACTAAAGTTTCGAGCTGATGTTATATTTTTATTTCAGCTGACGTCAAAATGACGTCGTTTCGATGTTTATGAGACATGGTTCCAGCGCAATAGCAATTTGCGGAACTTATACATAGGTACCTACATTTGTTATTCGTAGGATTAAATATAATTTTGTTACAGCGATGACATAACTGTTTTACCCTAATTGATCAACAATGACATCACAGCGTTGTCTGACCTCAACACATTATTGTATCCCAGGGGATCATTATAAAATCAACAATCGTAATTTAACATGGAGATTTGTTTGCATAATCTATACTTATAATAAAACTGTAACTGGACGACTTCTGCACATTAGATATGTTTTGTCTGTCTGTCTGAATTGTCTGTCTGTCTGTTTTTCTGTATGTCTGTATGTGCGCGCATCATGCAAGATTCACACACCTTTGAGAACATTACGGAGAACTCTCAGGCATGTAGGTTTCCTCCCGATGTCCGTTAAAGCAAGTGATATTTAATTTCTTAAAACATAATTCCGAAAATTTAGAGGTGCGGGCCCGGGATCGAACCCCCGACCTCGGATCAGGAGGCGGATATCCTAACCACTAGGCTATCACAACATAGTCAATAGTGTAAGTAAGACTACATTGAGTATATGTACCTATAGGTCATAGGTGCAGTAGAGTCACCGACATCTATTGTACCTACGGTAAGTAGAGAGAGAGTAGAGTAGAGTAAGTAGAGTGAGAGTAAAATGTGACGGAAACTCGGCGCCCTAGCCTTACGTACGTTCTATTGAAAATTAAAAACTACGTTTGTAATTATTTATATCCCAAATCTGCCAATGCGAAGTTGACCAGCATGGCGGGTTTGGCCCAAAATCCATCTCATTCATAGAGTCTTTTGTGCTCAGTAATGGGCCAGCGATTCGTTAATTATGATGATGATATATCCCAAATACTTATTGCACACTTATCACATCAAGTACCTAATGCGGATATACCAAAAATAATTCATTAATTTAACTTAGTCTGTGGCACAAATTGTGAAATTCTGTAACAAGTAGGTAAGCTCGGCAACAAGACCACAGTAAAGTGCAACGCCAGAGAAGGATAAGTTAAATCTCGAACTACATTTATTAGTAAAGACCGACAGAGGAACACTAATAAACTTAACTTTACAAAGCGTATCTACTACTCTATCAAAGTGGGGCAAACTCTTAACAAAATTGTAACTTATTTTCCAAGTCAACATTACAATTTTCCGGTATTTAGTCTTGTTTTCTGACAAACGTTCTTTGCTCAACCTTTCTGATTCGAACAGCTAAGGTGTGCTCTTTCAGCGTCCGTATTTCCTGGCACATGTAATCTAAGTAGATGCCTTCAAGGCAAGACAGATCAAGGCCGGCAACGCATCGGCGGCTCCTCTGGTGCTGCAAATGTTCATGGGCGGCGGTAATCACTTAACATCAGGTGACCCGCCTGCTCGCTTGCTCGCTATATCTATTAAAAAAAAAAAAAAAAATCTTTTAGGCAAATGCGCTCCAACCTAGATCTCATTGTTTTTATTACCAGGTGTAAGAATTAAAATAAATATATAGTAATTAATTATTAAATAAGTTCTGAAAATTCAGCAACACCCACTAAGTAGAGAATTATGCTATAATACGCCTGAGTAGAGTAGACAATTTAGTAGTACACCTATGCATTAAATCAGCAACATCATCTAGCTACTAAACTAGATTGTCCGCTAATGCGGAAACTCACACAGAGGATAAAGCACTCTATTTATTATTGTTAACCGCTAACCTGGCCTAAGCATTTCTGAACAGTGAATTATTATTAATCCAATCTATTATTATTTAATATGCGAAAATGTGTTTTTCTGTTACCTTTTCACGAGCCACCTGCTTAAGCAATTCTGACGAAGTTTAGTGCATAAATAGCTTGTTTATTGGAGACGGACATACCGAGACTACATTTTATGCCAGATTCCGGAAAATTAGAGTTCCTTCGGACTTTTAATAAAACCTAAACCGGGGCTGAAGTCTCGGGCATTATTTCTAGAATAGTACAATTAATTATTTACAATAGGCTAGTTGACACTTTTTTTAAGTAGGTCTTAAATGGTTAATATTTGTCCTATTAGATCAAAAAAATTAACATATTGTTTTGCGCCCTAAAAACCGTAAAACTTTAATTTAAAAATATATTTTTCTTAGACAGGTGAAAACACTGTCGGCCATGTTTGGCCGATAGATTGTCTGTGCTCTGACGTCATGCATTTGTAAACAACAGCATAACCTCCCAAAGTTTAATAAACATGACTTCTATACTAGTTTACATGAAAAATATAGTAATTATCGTTATTGTATCATCCGAGAATGTAAAAACGCATCGATAAACACCACAGGAAAGTTGTGGATTAGAGTGCCCAGTGAAATAAATATACGTAACACGCGAAGACTTGCTTAAAATGATCCTATATATCACTAACGACTGCAACCCAAATTTATTTTTGCAAAGATCACTTTGTTGTAAGTCTTACTTAATAACTTATTCAATTTATAAAGAGAAAACGATAATTTTTTACGTTTACTATGAGTTTTTAGAAATATAGAAAAACAAGCTTATGCTCGTGACTTCACCCGCGTGGACTTCATAAATTTCAAACCCCCATTTAACTCACTCAGGGGTGGAATTTCAAAAAATCCTTTCTTAGTGGATACCTTCTCTTTACCTACAAAGAACACACCCACCAAATTTCATGTATCTAGGACCAGCTGTTTAGATGTTTAGGCTGTGTGTTGATATATAAGTTAGTCAGTACTTGAAATTTTATATATATGGATACTACGTTAGTCAATAGGGATGACATTTCTTTGTTTACATATTTAATGACGTCACATCATGGCTGACAGCGTTTTCTGAGTTTCATATAAAAATAAAAACTGTATTTTTTTAAATTGGATTTATATATCCATCCTGCGTTTTTAATAATTGTTATTGATATATTTCGTTGTCTTAAGCAAAATACTATAATAAATAATCATTTATTGGACGAAATTAGATATGAGTCAAGTAGCCTATTTTGTAACAATACCTACTAGCTTATTACCGCGACTTCGTCCGCGTGAACGACACAAATTTCAAACCCCAGGCCCCGTTTTATCCTTTAGGGGTGGAATTGTCAAAAACCCTTTCTTAGCGGATGTCTACGTCATAATAGCTATCTGCATGCCAAATTCCAGCCCGATCCATCCAGTAGTTTGAGCCGTGCGTTGATAGATCAGTCAGTCAGCTTTTCCTTGTATATAATACATAAGAAGATTATATAAGTCTCAGTAAAACAAAATTATTTAAAAATCGTCGATAATATATTATTTTGTTAAAGAAATTCCTAAAAGAGCGTTATTTGTGCCAGTCTTGCCGAACAGCGCTAATGAACGCTTCCATTTTTATCCTACAGAAAATATAACTTAAGAAATGGGAAGAAAGCTTAAAATATACAACAGCTACTCAATATTTTTATAATATTCTTCTTGAATACTCGACGTATTTGTCTTTTATCCTTGTTTCTTTTTATATTAGTGACAGAATTATACTTATGGTATTACTTAACAGCAGCCGGCAGTTGAAAACTTATAAACAAAAGATTAGATGAGTTGCCCCAGCCTCGCACTCGTAGTCTTACCTATTCTGTAGATTCAGTATGTCAGATTTCACTACCCATATTAGAAATGCGAATATTACAAATGCATTTTTGTTTGTTGGTTTATCCTTCAATCACTTTGCCACGGATCGACGTGATTTTTTTTTTGCTTGGGATATACCCAAATAGTTAAGTAAAGACTGCAGAGAGTGACATCTATTACCCACTAGGAACTCATATATGGTCTCCACGTCACAGGTTTAACCTAGTGTGGAGACCACTAGTAACCGACGCCAAAATAACTTGTTTTTGTTAAATAAAGATATTTTATTTTATTTTATTTTTTATTCTGGAAAATCAAGGAGTTCGCTGCGAGAATCTATAAACCTCAAATCCACGCGGAAAAGTTATGGATACCAGGTAGTTACGTGTAAACCTTTCTTATAACATGTTCTAATGACGTTTTAAATTATTGTAGAAACTGCATTATAATTTCTATACATGCTTCTTCTATTTTTAGTTCAAAAGTTTTATGAAACATAATATTATTATGATATTCGTAAAATGAACACGTATCTACTCGTTACTCGTATGTAACAGCAGATATAATTTATTACAGTTATCTCTGGTAAAGTAACAGATACATGAGCTACGTGAACATATCGCTTATAATGGGCTGATGTATAAAACATGAAAACATATCGATTGGAAGCATATTGGAATAACTACCCCGTCCGCTGTCAAAGTACAACATGTGCACTAGGTATGGTTTAATAGTCAGTCCAGGCCTGAAATAAAGCAATTACTGGCCGTGTATTATTGGAAGGCCGAGGCGAAGCCAAGGAATTCTTAAGTGATTTTCCTTTTAATTTAAACGAGGTTTGTAATCACTATTTCGGCCGAGACTTTTCTCCAAAAATTAAACAAAGAAAAATACGAGTAGCTAAAAAAAACCATTTAAAAAATTATGACAAAAATATGTATTAAAAAAGATAAAAAATAATTGTAATATTGAAAAAGAAACTATAACAATATAAAAACTATTACAAATAAAAATTAACATATTGTACTCTTTGAAAAACATACAACTTTCCATTGCAGTCCTCTTGGAAATTGCCAGCGTGCGGCCAGTAAAGACCCAATAACAGTCCTCTGTAATGAAATCCTTTCTTCAGTAAAGTAGCCGATTCCGAGCAAGTGGCAGAAAAAATATTTACTTACTGAGTATCAACCCATTACTGTGCCATGTTTGCTTTTTAAGGTGGTTTGATACATCCAGCTGCGAAAATTCAAATTTTAGTTAGTTTTTCGAAAATAGTACCTAGACTAATCATACATCGAAGGCCTATGGTAATGAGTTTTGCAGGCATAACATTTATGCATCTACATGTTTTCCATAAAAACTTTGGTCAAAAATACTCATTTAGTTCTTATTTGTGTAGGGTATCTACTTTTAGCCCGTTGTTTCAACATTTATTTAATGTATAATCCATACTAATATTATAAATGCGAAAGTGTGTCTGTCTGTCTGCCTGCTAGCTTTTCACGGCCCAACAGGCCCAGCATCGCGGGGAAGGACATAGTTTTTATCCCGGAAAATTAAAGAGTCCCACAGGATTTTTTAAATCTAAATCCACGCTGATGAAGTCACGGGCATCGACTAGTATTAATATAATATCAAAAAGGTGCCTACTAAGCGACTGTTAATGCCACTGCCACATCAGGAATCCTGCTGCTTCCACAATTTTTGACACCATCATCATCATAATGCACGGGTCTCCTCTCAAAGTGAGAAGGGTTTTGGCCATAGTCTACCACTGGTCGAGTGCGGATCAGCAGACATATTAGACATGTATATACCTATTTAAAAATTATTGAGGCAACTTATGGTAGCGTACGAGTACCTACACCTACCTATTCGAAATAACACGTTTAAAGGACAGGGCTACAGACTTGCTCTATGAGTAGGATACTTCTTACTTACATAGTCATGTGTTTATTCAAAACAAATGACATGGAAATGTAATCTAATCATTTAAGTGAAAGGTTAACTAACGCTCCAAGCGAACTAATTAAATCAACTAGCCAAGAACATGCTCGTACTAAAATCACAAAGCAAATATTAGCGAACTGGAAACACGTCAGTAGCACATTTAGTCATGAGGCAATTTAGTCTATTAAGGCTGAAACAGGAAGCAAAAAGCTCGTGTGTTTGTATGCGTGTACTATATTATGTAGTACGGTGCTATAAAACAGTGTAAATTACAGTTATTAGAGGAGTTTTTAGAGAACTAGTAGGTAGAGGAGGTCCGTACAGAGTAACCAACATAGCTCAACGGATTACGAAACTAAAGTGGCAATGGGCAGGGCACATAGTTCGAAAAACCGATATCTAGCCGTTGAGGTCCTTGGATGCTAGAATGGTGACCTCTCACCGGACAGCCTTGGAAGACCCCAGGTGGACAGACGACATCAAACGAGTCGCATCGAGACGCTGGATTGAGGTTAGCTCTTGACTGCAATCTCACCTGGTGGTATAAGTGTCTAGTGATGATGCGGGCTTATCTGGAAGGGGTATGGCAGTGTTTCATTAAACCCACACCCCTTTGGTTTCTACACGGCATCGTACCGGAACGTTAAATCGCTTGGCGGCACGGCTTTGCCGGTAGGCTGGTCTACTAGTCACGGCCGAAGCCTCCCACCAGACAAAGAGGTTGCGCAAAACCGTGGCGTGAGGAAGTCCCTACAAGAGATCTATGTCCACGAGTGGACGTTTATCAATTGATGATGATAATGATGATGATTGATGATAGTTCTTTAACCAAATTCTCCGTTAAATATTTACCATAGGTACTATAAGCAAAAGTACCTACCAAAATTAAAATAATCATACGATTTTATCAAAAATCTGGTGATATAAGCCTCTAGGACTCTAGGTCTAATTTTTATTTTTCGGTTATTTTAGTACACCTATAATAGTATAATCGATGTTTCATCCCACGTTACTCGCAAGCGTTTTAAGCCTCTTGATACGAGTCCGAAGTCAAACTCTACTTGACTGCACTCGACCGTCGTCAAAGGATACGAAGTTATTAAATCACTACTTCAAGTTAGAATTGAAGAGGGACAGCGACGGACTAAGACCGTCAGCAGCATCACTAAATCAGGCCCCCATACTTTACGGTTTGTTTTTTTCGAGGATTTAACACCTCGAAGGCCGATAAGGAAATAATTATAATTTAATCACTACCCATATTATAAAGCGAAAAAGTGTATTTGTTTGTTGGTTTATTGGTTTGTCCTCCAATCACGTCGCAACTGAGCAACAGATCGACGTCATTTTTCTAAGATCTGGAGACATAGATGACATAAGACTTCTTTGTATCCCGGAAAACCAAAGCATTCTCACGGGATTTTTAAAAGCCTAAATAGTGAGCGAAATGAATTTTTTTTCTTTAACTCTACAGAAACAATTCTGTAGGATTCTATTTTCTGCAAGATCACTATATATACCATACCATATTATAACGATACATAACTTTTTCACGTTTAAATTTTTTACGTGGGCATCCAACTCCGAAGTGACTCTATGTACTGATATTTTTTTTGATTCCAGAAAAAGTGTCCAGGACTCCAAACTTCTAAAGGTTTGGAGGGCCAGACACGAGGCCCAGTGTGGGCGCCCTCTCCGCTCCACCCTAATCCGCCACTAAATAGGTCTATACGGTATCATCTGAAACTTCTTATCGAATCCTTATTATTTTCAGCTTTCAAATTATTATGAAAATCCGTTAAATTCAGAGCTCATGTCTCAACAGCTCTACAAAAACTGACTAATTAAGTATCGATTCGATCTAATTGCGATAAAGAAAGGCTTCTTAAGTGTCTAATTATGTTTTCAATATACTCATTCTTGATTAGGTGCCTACATGTAACATAATAATATTATACACTAGCATTTGAACTCACCCAAAATTTACATACAAATCAAAATCCCTCGGAAAACAGCAGAAATTCAGGAAAGGTAGGTATAACAGATTTAATTACTGAGCTGTTCAAAATTCATGTAAATTCCATCAAAAAGCAGTACATACCAACTAAGTTTAAACAAAATGTTTTAGTAAACGTGACAAGAATCAGTAAGACTTACGGGTTTCTAGCACTATTCTATAGTGAGCATTTATTATCTAATCATCCATCGAGAAAACTTATTAGATTATTCAAACTTTATTTATTTGAAGTTCTTTACATTGTTCCGAAAGCGACACTCAAAAGTTAACTAAATTAATTTCCGTTGTAACAATAATGTTGGTCAAAATATTAAAGGGGTGATTAAACTTTGGACGATTTGAAGTTACTATTGCTATAATGCCTACTATTCACTCGCGCCGCAACAGCCTACAAACGTCACGAAATATTAGTGTAGAATGCCCAAGACAGTTCCATTGCCGCCGCTAATAAAGACATCGAATAGAAATTTGTAAAACCTAACCTCACACAAGCAAAGTCGCGAGCCAGTCGTGTACCATTTCATCCAGGACGAGCCCAATCGCGGAAGGGAAGCATACCTATAGGAGATCTCAGAGCCTTCCAATATGCACTGAGGGTGGCCATGAGGGAGTTTTAATAGGTAAAAATAACCTGATGGTATCGGGTATCTCAAGAAAATTTCCACCACGTTGACAAAAAATAAGGAAATATTCATATACTAGAATATTTGTCTAAATATATAAAACGAAAAAATGACTGACTGACTGACTGACTGTTGATATATCAACACACAGCTCAAACTACTGAACGGATCAGGCTGAATGTTGGCATACATATAGCTATTATATGACGCAGACATCCACTAAGAAAGGATTTATGAAAATTCAACTCCTAAGCGGGTAAAATAGGGGTTTAGAAATAATATAGTCCATGCGGACGAAGTCGCAGGCACAAGCAAGTCGTATTATAAGTATGTTTCCGGCCTAAGTATTACAAGCGAAACACATACCATTAGCCCACAGACATGATTTAGTCTCGTCATGAACCGGGGAGTTTCCATGTAATTTACGACCCGGGGTAGCTGTCATTGAGGCCCGGAAATTATTCTTTTCACGTCGCTCAGTTCACTTTAATATCGAGAGAAATCTTATTTAGCTAGTCATCGTTTTTACCTAGAAAAAGCCTTCGCTGAATGTTGTCTTTTATACTTTTAGCACTTCATGTAATAACGTTGGATTTTCTTTTTCTACTCCTTGTTTTCGGCTACTCGTAGGTATCTAACGTAAAATCTTAATGATATATATTGAGTGCAACTGTGCAAGCTGCAATGATGTTGGTAATTTTTTTTAATAAAAAGCATGTGCCTTTCCAGTAACTTAGCTTGTTCTAGTAGTAGGTACGAATTTACGACAACAGAGCCATAACTTTTACTTTTTGAAATGCATTATTTACACATCCCACCTAATCATAGTTCCTCGTTGGATGGTCATGGCTTGCCATTGGACTAAATAAGCGCCAAGTAAATTAAAAAATGAATTGTCAATCGCCGAGCCACATAGTTCGAAAAAGCAAGCAATAGACGTTGGGATCACAAGGTCACAGAATATATAATAGTACTAAAGGTGCTAAAGGTGTGTACCTACTACCCCTCTCTCGTACGATGTCGAATCCACCATGGATACCGGATACGACATCGAACGAGTCGCAGGGAACCGCTGAATTCAGGCAGCGCAAGACAGGCGTGTGGAAGTTCCTACAAGAGATCTATGTTCAGCAGTGGACGTCTATCGGTTGATAATGATGGTAGATGATGAAACATAATTTAAAAAAATACGAAAAATAAATTAGATTATATTTGTAGAAATAAAGCTTCTTTATTAGTTTTCGGAAACACAACTTTACTCCAATATTTTTAGTCTAGCACTTCGCTTTCGACTTTAAATTACGATTGAAAAGTTACTATAGGCTATATAAATAGAGTAATTGCTACCTGACCTTTGGGAGCCCGAGGAAAAACTAATAACAAATTTTAAAACAGGTTACGAATCGATTAAACTGATGCCTACTTGTAAATAGCGAACTTACCTATAGATAAATAGCGAACCCAAAATGAGAGTTCAAAGAGTAGGTAGGTGTTAGGTATCCCTCTCATAGTTTTTTCTCGACATGATTTTCTTGAAAATGATACATACTGGTGATCAATAATAACGAGTCATATTGCCATAATTTTTTTGCAAATTGAATGTTATCACCAACTCAACTGCACGGGGACCGATTTATAAAACCGGTCATTCACTTGTAGCCAAACGAACAATGGAATTCGCTCGATTCACAAACATAAAGAGCATGCATGTACAATACTTCAGTCAACAAAGAAATAAGCGCAGCGGACTGAAAAGGTGATGATACTCTTTTTACACTTCTACTGCATGCAGCTTTTGTTTATTTTTATCAGATTTTCACTATGCACAGGGTGGTCGCCATACTTCAATAGCGGCAAGGGACCAGTTATGATTTTATGTTTATCATAAAATACCGCTATAAAAGCGCTGAGTGGACCACGTTGTGAACGCAGTCCGGAAAGCCAATAGACTCAGTAAATCGGATGTTCAAAGTGAGCGGCAAAATGTAGGAAAGCAGACCCACACCTAGGCGAGAAAACGCTCAGTACAAATAGATAAAATACCGCTATTTAAAATACTTACTTACTCAGAAATTCCGTAATTGTACAGTATTCAAAAAGGTATTCCATATTTAAGTCTCTTTCCTTAAAACCCAAGAAAAAATTACCTGAAATTGGGATCTACACATCGTACGTGACACTTTATAGCCGTTTACTCTTTAGAAATAAATGAATGCAAATATGAATGTCTGGCAGAAGTATAGATAACTAGGTAAAATAATACTTTTTATTTCAATTAATTTTGATTAGGACGTACCTTATTTGATACTAGCGAATACCCGGCGTGTGACACTACGCAAAAAAAAAACCAACTCTAAAACCATTTTCGCATTATTGCCTTTCTAATGAAAATAGTTTGGGACATGTCGGTTGAAGGGTTTCAAAATCTGTAACTGACACAGGTAGAAACAATTTTGTGTTTTAAGACTACACGCTGACGATTGACTCTATAGTACTTCCAACATCAATGAGTAGAGCCCGTAGAGGTAACGATTAATTATTATTATTATAACAATTTATTAGCTCATTTTCCTCTTGCAGTGGAAAGCCGGTCTTTCGTTGATTTGCCGTGGATAGATATGAGCTAGTGAAGTAATCGGGAACCATGTATCATCGGCTAGGGTTAGTAAAACCTTTCTACAATATTATGTTCGTTTTGCTATAGTTAGACACTGGGGCCGATTCTCTTGAACACAATCTCTAAACTAAACTAAATTAACAGATCTAAATCGAATGCCATCCTTTTCCGCGAGCAGCATTATGAAAGGGATAGCAATAGATTTAGGCGTGTCATTTTAGTTTAGGTTAGAGATTGTGTACAATGGAATTAGCCACACTGACTCAGTATGAAATGAAATTAAGTACTTACTTACTATATTACTATATTCATAAGCTGTGATAGTCTAGCGGTTAGGACGTCCGCTTTCTTTTCGAAGTTATGTGCGTTTTAAGTAATTAAATATCACTTGCTTTAACGTTGAAGGAAAACATCGTGAGGAAACCTGCATGCCTGAGAGTTCTCCATAATATTCTCAAAGGTGTGTGAAGTCTACCAATCCGCACATGGCCAGCGTGGTAGGCTATGGCCAAAACCCTTCTCACTCTGAGAGGAGACCCGTGCTTTGTAGTGAGCCGGTGATGGGTTGATCATGATGATGGTGATATTCTTAGTAAAGAAAACATTCCATTAAAGTCACGTATAATCTGTTCACAATTTAAGTTTTTTCTTATAGTTTTTTTGTTTTTTAATATATAGACTAGCGCTTGGCTCCAGACCTGATCAGACCTGATGGCAAGTGATGATGCAGCCTAAGATGGAGCGCGCTTGCCTCGAAGATGCCTATTCACTCTTGACTCGAGGGTATCCATTTTATAATTGGAGGGGAAAACTGATGCTGGCGTTCCTAATCTTAGCGGTTCAAACTTCAATCTAATGAAAGGTTCCCTCTCAAGTTTCAGGCTATTTCTTACTTCTAAATAATTTTTAAATTATTCTTAATTATTTCTTACTTTATGAATAGCTAGATTATGCCTGGAACTAGTCTGCGTAGATTTCGGTTTTTATAATTCCGTGGAAACTATGTGATTTTTCATGTCGTGCAAAGCTAATAGATACACATTACACAGACACACTTTCACATTCATATATCGATGTACTTAGTACGGATAGTTGATGAGCTATCTTAGAAATAAGAACAATTTATTAAAATCAGTAAGAAGTGTCAACCCTAGCTATACCACGACGTCATTTTCCGTGTAAATATTATATTAACATAGTTTTCCGGAACATAAACCCGTCATGTCAAACTTCCTTCACGCTGTTTACCCGTTAATGAAGATATCAAAATAGCGAAGCATTTTTGTGAAAAGGTGTAAATAAATCTCATACATAAGGTTTCAAAAGTGCTTTAATTACTAAGAAGCAATACTTAAAAATATTAACGAACGTTTTGATAGGTATATTTATTTATCGTTAAAACTTAAAATATATTTTCTTTTTTCGTGTCGCATTAGTGTATAAGAGTTGCAACATATTATGATAAAGATAGCCCTATTATGGACAAGCATAGTAAATGCAAGCCCAGTGGCAAATTGCTGAGTGAAAAGAGCAAGACTGATTGAACTATGAACTGAGATGAACTTAAGTAACTTCATTTGTTTTTGAATTAAATGTATGGAGCCGTGTTCTATGAAGCTTCTTAGAATTAGTATGGCACTGGATCACATGTGTAAAGATAGTGACCTGTATTCATGTGACTGGACACCAAGTTGAAAGCAAGAACGAGTTGCAGCCCGCAATTTTTTTTGTTTGGAATGACAAGTGTAACGTGTAGCTAAGTTGTTGGTTTGAGTCAATATTGCGGGATATTTCTATTCTTGCAACATGACAATCCTCTCTTATCATAACTTCATGCTCTGATTCCCTTCTTTACATACGAATAGGTACTTTTTTGTGGTATAGGCGAAAAATATACTTATTGCAAAGTGAAAAATGACGTAAGAGTGCCTGACATGCGAATAAGATTATTACGCCTACGAAGTTATAGCTCTTATATCATTTCTATGTATATCTGTGAAACATCAGTCTATACTTCGAAGCTAGGCGCATTTGTACGGTGAAAAATGCTTTCGATGGCCATTTTATTAAAGAAGGCGATAATCTCTTGAGTAAGTTCCAAAAAGATGAACTTATTTTCCCCCTTATGGTTTTTACAACACGTGTTACCCAAATTAAAGGTATTATTAATCACAAATCACAATGTTTGATGAAACTTGTAACTAGCTGATTCCACTGACTTTGCACGGGTAGGCTTGTTTGTCTATTTTATAGGTGGACAGTGTGAACGTGTTAACATAATATTATTAAGAAACTTTTTCGTGAAATGTTCCAACTTCCATGTGATGGTTGAAATTCACTAAGTACTTTCCAAATTTTATAATTCAAATACACAACTAACGCGAATTGCTATATATTTTAGAGATAGAGATACCTATGTATTTTATTGATAGGGACGCAATATTTCAATTTTAAAATGTTCATACGAAGATTTTGTTTTCCTTCCTCTGTGTTTATGTCCTTTGTCTACGCCAGCTAATATTTTCATTCCAAAGATACTGAAAGCACAAACACTTTTATGCTCGCATGTTCATGCCGTTCAAAGCGAGCGTCGACAGCCCGCAAACGGCCGCTTTCGTACGAAGTGCCATCGTACAGATATTCTGCAGAGAAATACAGAGAACAATGCGCATACTAATTTTATTTTGTCTCTAGCTCATTGTTATTTTTTATGTATGCACATTAATAATGATCACCAACATCATTCTACGGATATTGTAGGGTAAGAAATCTATATATATATAAAAGCTGACTGACTGACTGATCTATCAACGCACAGTTCAAACCACAGGCGGATCGGGCTGACATTTGGCATGCATGCAGCAATTATGACGAAAACATCCGCTAAGAAAGGATTTTTGAAAATTCAACCCTAAGGGGGCAAAATAGGGATTTGAAATTTGTGTTGTCCACGTGGACGAAGTCGCGAGCATAAGCTAGTATAAAAATAGGGTACTGATAGTGAAAGGGGCACACGTTTAAAGTTGTTCTACAACTGGGTCCTAGGTAAATAGATTTGCTGAAAAATAGTAGGTAAGTCACGTCCAGACCATTAAAGCTATTATTGTAGGCGCTATTATTGACGGATAAAATATTATCAGAAAATCGGAAATGAACTAAAAGTAGTAAATAATGAACATCATAAGCCATGATTATAATTAAGTAGTAGGATTAAATGATGGATATGGTTATTTCACGTTATTATAATAGTGATGTGAATACCCACGTCATCATTCACTTCTTCGCCTACCTTTTGATATTTAAAGAATTTTAGATAAACGTGATCTACAACTCACTGCTCTGAATACATTAATCTTTCAGTAAAATGCTAGAATATACAAACACTGATATTTTAATACATAATGAAGTACGAGAAGAAACTTTCATCAAACGTCCATGAAGAGAATGTATAAGATAAGTCGCACGAAGGTCACGCGTTGTGTATTTATAAAGGTTAATTTAATCAGATACAGTACCCAAACTTGCTACTATGACATACATAACCAAGTTACAATGACACATTTTGGTGACTGGAGTAGGTAAATCCACGTACAAACCTTTATTAAAGCCTCAATAGCTCAACGGTTGAGGAGCGGACTGAATTCCGAACGGTCGGCGGTTCAAACCCCACCCGTTGCACTATTGTCGTACCTACCCCTAGCCCCAGTTTTACGATTAGTTTAATAAAAACCGGCCGAATGTAAGTCAGACTCGCGCTTCACGGGTTCCGTACTGCAGTCGTATTTTTTCGACATTTTGCACGATCAATCGAAAACTATAATGCATAAAAATAAATTAACCACCAATTCATGGTTTTCGGATGTTTCCCCTTACGTGTGCTATAAAACCTACCCACCTTTCAAATTTCATGATTCTAGGTCAACAGGAATTATTCTGTAGGACAGACAGACAGACAACAAAGTGATTTTATAATACGGAATGAGATACGGAACCTTAAAAAACAAGGCAAAATGCTCGTACTTTAATTAAACTGCCATACCCCTTCTAAGTAAGCCCTCTTCCGTCTTAAACTGCATCAGCACTTATCACCAGGTCAAATTTCACAGTCAAGGGCTAACTTATCATTGAGTAAAGGTGACATCGCAACAAACTGAAAAAAAACCCAAAAAATGTTTATTTTGGTCACAGCTTACTAACTACTTTATGAATCGTTGTTTTACCCTTAGGATACGGACCCCTAAAAACTGGTCAAGGTCGGGTCAGAAGTCAGAACACCATAACTTTGACAGTCATTATTTCTTTAAGCGATTTTTATTTCAGAAAAGTATAAAATATAAGATTTAATGAGGCACTTATCACTTGGCGGGCCGCGGAGTAAACTTATTATTTTCCACTCTCACTTTTCATGTTCAGGTGATACTTACCTACCCTACAATATTTTTTTTCAAAATTTTAACAGGTAATGTGTTTGCGTAGCGGTAATAGATTTTTATAACTGTACCTACTAAGTTTTAACTTTATAGCTCTTAAAACTTATTTTAAAATGGCACAGCAAGACGGACGGCTTAATCCATACTAATATTATAAATGCGTAAGTGTGTCTGTCTATCTATCTGCCTATCTGTCTGTCTTTTGATCCCGGAAAAATAAAGAGTTCCCATGGGATTTTAAAAAAAACCTAAATCCACGCGGACGAAATCGCGGGCATCATCTAGTAAAACTATAAGGGTTTCTTGTTTTACTACGGAACCCTCAAAAGGTCCACAGTTAAACTAGCAAGTAAAATGGAGCGTATATTATGCACAGCTTCGTGAAGGTTTGTATGTACTTATGGCTAACACTTGACTTTTATACTAATGCTAGTTAATTAATCCATAATCTGTCGATAACTTACTAAGCGACGCTGTCAATTATTAGCAAAAAAGACCATAAAATTTTTGACAATAACTTATCGACCGATTGGCGATAAGTTGATTATTAATTTCGACAGTTTACATATAAAGTAAGACTTTGGCTTAGTTATACATTATTGTACATATAAGACTTGCTTAGTAATTGATGCTCATCCCGTATTCAAGGGTCAAAAGGCCGACATAATATAAGTGACCGTGTTTGTAAACCAAGCCTGACCCTTATCCCTTGTATTATTGAAATAGATAATACGTAGGGGGAGTCCGGGAGAGTTTAGCAGGTAGGAGACATTAGCCACTGCTCATAGAATCTTTGTGGAACTAGATATTGCGACTTTGCCACACTTCTTAGCCTCCATAGACGCCTCCCACCTCGCTCACGAGATACCGTTTCGATCGGCAGTTTGGTTTAGTAGTGAGAAGTAACTAAAAAATTTCGTGCCGGTAAGTAAATTTTTTAAATTTTCGATATTTGATTTCTGTTTCTTACTGTGAATAGATTCCAGTATATCATTTATATACATCGTAACTGTAATTATCCTAGTAACATTTACGGCATACAGCTTTTACTTAAGTGTCATAGTTTTTTATAAAAATGTAATAACTGACAGATTTGTGTGGGGTGGGAGACATTACCCTGGAGTCGGGAGGAGACTTTACCCCGGGTAAACTCGCCCGTTGTTTCTCCAGCAATAATATTTTTGTATTACCTCCAGATGTAACCACGATCGTCCTGCCTTCCTTCATTACCTTCATCATCTACTGTACAACGTCAGTCAGAGCCTTCAACATCAGCATTACTATTCATGAATCTATCTGCGGCGGCTAGAGCCAATTCACCATCAATTTTGACTGAGGAAAAAATCTGAGCAACCAATTGCAGTATTAAGACAATCAGAAGAGGTAGCTTCTACATCTCAAAATCTGGATGTGACAACGGTAGATTCTGATTTACGACATAGACCGAAAATAGTTGTACCACAAATGATTCGTTCAATTCCAAAGGCTGCTCCTTCGTCGTGGTAGACAGCCCAGAAAAACTAAAATTGTTAAAAAAAACGCCAGAAAAACTAGACCTAGATGATGATATAGATGATTATGCACCAAAAAATAAGAAAATTAAAATAACTTAAAAAACAAAAAGGTAAAGCGAAGAGAAAGAGACTGTAAAAAGACCATTGAAAAGACAAGTTTTACAGTCAAGTGACGGTTAGACAGACCCTGACGAAGAACCCAAGCATGATAATAGCTCTGATAGTCCATGGGATGAAGTAGGAGATGAAATTGATAATTGGTTTTGTTTCAGATGTGCAGAAGAGAAAGTTATAAACATGAGACTTATGACCATGAAATCCGTTGGACTGTCCAAATATGATAAAGACATGATGAGGAGCAGTTTATTTGTATTAATTGCTCCAATCAAAAAAGGAATTCTCATTTACTACAAAATACTATGTGTCATATTTGTATGATTAATTTTTTTTATAGAATTATAATTTGTAATGATTATTTTGCTTATTTTTGTACCCGGGTAAAGGCTCCCCACTTGGGGGGTCAAGTCTCCCACCCAGGTGGGAGATATTAGCCGAATGTCACTTTGGTAGAAATCGTTAATTACTCATAAACTATTACTTATGTATCAAACTTTATTAAGAGAAAATATAGCTAAATAGTGCAGCTTAAGATACAATTTATAGAAAATAGCGATTTTTAAGTATATAAAGATTTATGAGCATTTTAGTGGAAGGCGGGTATACTCTCCCGGACTCCCCCTACTTCTTTTAATTACTTCATACTAACGATTTTTTAAGCGGTGATAGCCTAGTGGTTAAGGCGTCGGCATACTATTGGAAGGTTCAGGGTTCAATCATGCACCTCTAAATTGGAGTTATGTGCATTTTAAAGCATTAAAAATATCACTTGCTTGCACGGTGAACGAAAACATCATGAGAAACATACGAGCCAAGTGTTCTCCATGATGTTCTCAAAGGTGTGTGTACACCGAAATCTCCGATATTTCTGAACCGATTTGCGTATTTTTTTTTCGATATTATTCCATAAACAATTGAATTCCAACTCCTCAATCCTAATGCTGCTGTTGACCTGACCACCAAAACTTTGGAAACTGTCGGTTATAAATTGATAATTGAGGTACCTACCTACCAAGCAAAGACTTTATCGTTGAACTCGAAGACCTAGCTCCTCAATCCTGATGCTGTAAGGAATTTCATTCCTAAGTCGTGGTGATCCCACGAGATTTTTAAAGAATCATCCTTTTAAATGTGTTTACGTAATTTGGTGCAGAGATTCCTTGCATCCCAGAGATGGTCTAATACGGGATACTACTTTTTGTCCTGGAAAATCAAAAGTTCCCACGGGATTTTCAATACCTAAATCCACGCGGACAAAGTCACGGGCGTCAGCTAGTGTACTATAAAACTACATCTACTGTTAATATACCTACTGAGATAAGCCCTATGAAAACGACCGACTGACTGGCAAATAAAATTCAAATAGTATTTAAATCCTAAATGTAATTATTATTATTTTATTAGAACAGAAGGACTCTCTACTTGGACGAGATCGCAAATAAACCCTTCCTTGGCTCATTATTGATAGAGTCGAGAGAGGGGGCTAATTAACTTCAGTCACCCACGTTTACAACCCTCGAGCTTTGTTAGATAGTGAATTCCCGCAAATTAGTCTTAGTCTACTCAATAGGCTAATGTATAATAATATGTAAATTATAGTCTTCGTTTCTTGCGACACCATATGTCGCAAGAAACTATGATAACTATAATTTACATATTTTATTACTCTAAAAGATAAACTAATACCTACAGTACGCGACAGAAAGTAATGTACATGGACATTAAGAAGGAGATAGCAGATTTGTAGAGCGTTGTCCCTGTCATTAAGACCGACTAACGTCATATAGGTATGAGTGACAGAGACAACGATCTACAAAGCCGAAATGTCATTCTAAAGGCCGATGTACATTACTTTCTGCCGCGTACTGTACCTAACTGATGAAGGTCCAGTGCCTTGAATAATTTAGATAAATAGATATCTACAGATAGATCTACAGAGTTCGTGCATTTTGGTGTGTTTTATATCTTCTCTACGATTCATCATCATCATCATCATCATCAATAACTGATACATTGCTAGACATAGGTCCCTTGCAGGGACTTCCACACGCCACGGTCTTGCGCCGCCTGAATCCAGCGGCTTCCTGCGACTCGCCTGATGTCGTCCGTCCTTCTAATGGGGGGGGGCTTCCAACGCTGCGCTAAGGAAAGACTTCCGCAAAGCTAGACAACTAGTCAAATCAGTATCTTTTTATCAAATATCGAAACACTTAGTATGCGAGCTTCTATGAAATACTGGCATGTGATGTCAGAGTGATTTGACGTGCTTTTTTTTAATATATTCGATAATTTAAAATAGTTATTACACGCGCGCGCTCATACACACTCTAAAGTAAAAATATTAATTATTGACATTGCATATCTGGGAAGAGACTGACCCCCCATGACACGTGTTAACCTAGTTTGGGGGTCGAGGGTAATTTTAAGCAAAGTTGTAATTGGAACAAATAAAGATTTATTTATTTATTATTAACTTAAAAAGTAGTTAAAGTATTTTGACCCTCTATTTAATAGTCACTGAGAAATAATTTATTTTTTAAATATTCAAATACCATATTACAGGATCTTTCATTTTTTATTTAAATCACTACGACGGTAATCGGTACTTAATTTTAATGTTTAAACTACAAATACTTTTAACGATGTTAATAACGTAACATAACGATGTTAATATTAGCGGTATACCAATATGATCTGTTATTTAACAGAAAATACGCATAGAGCGAAGATACTTCTTTGTACACAGCATCGTTAAATAGAGATGAATGTATAATTACCGGTATAAGTATTGTTAATTTTACCGGTATTAGTAATGGTATCAAGAAAACGATAATGTATGTATGGGTATCGTTATTAATATCGTTACTTTTCAACGTTAACATAGCATAGCCAAAGTACCATACTTATAGTTAACGCTACAAAAAATCCGGTAATTCGGTCCCAACTTATACCTATCCTTCTTGAGTACCTAATGTGTACGAAACCTAACCACTTTCGTAATCGCCCCAAGCGATGAGAAAGGGAATGGAAAATTTACAAGGCTTTCCTTTTTCTATATTTCATTAAAAGTTCCCTGGCTCAGACACTTCTCAATTTTCATTTTGTAAGTAGCGTAATGTAGCGCATAATATGCTGGAAAAATCAACATTAGGAAGGGCTTAAATTGTTTGTCTTGTAAAATGTTTTAGAAGTTTCATATTTGAATTCGTCGAGGTAAATTTTCCTTTAGGGAATATTTCGAAGAAAATAGCTCTATACGTGTAGCCCTTGTATGACTAGAACTAGAGTTAAGACAGGCAGTTTCGCTTCTGTGTCGCATGTCATACAATACAACAGATTACAGGAGTCATGGCGGTATTTCAGCGATACCGCGCTGCTACGGTTTCGGAGCGTAGAGGTGCTACGGGTGTAACACATGAAGTTTATGCTAATGTACGACATTAGTCCAACAGATGATGTTTAGAAGGATTTTCAGATTTCAGTACAGACGCAAATTAATTTAATATTGTTTCATAATGGTTATTAGGTTTTTATTGTAATCCATGACTATTGGAAAACGATAAAAATTGTAATTGAATAAATAAAAAACGTATTCAATAGCTTATATTGCACTTTGTTCTTTTTTTAACAAATAACAACCAGTGGTGAGCACCGTAGTCTAGTAAATTGAACCCGGGTAGGTTCGATTCCCGACAAGGGTTCGATTATCATATGATAATGAAACGTTCAGAAACGCGGTCGTCCTTACTGTCTTTATTATTTATTATTATTATTTACTAAGTATTAAGTGACAAGTAAGAACATTTCTTTTTATTTAATTAAATTAAGCATAATACCTACCTACTCCGGTTCTTCTTTATTGAGTAAACAATATAAATGAAGTTCGTTAAATTATGAAAATGATTTTTTTTATTCAAAGAATTTTAAATTCGAATTCTGAACGCACCCGAAAATAAACTTTATTCGTACATATAATCTCCTTAATTTCTATTAATATAGAAACTCCTTATTGAAACCTCCACGGTACTGGCACTACTTGGTGAGATCGCAGTCAAATATTAATTAGTCGCCAAGTAAAAAACTAACTTTTGTCCACATTTTTGATAACCCTAATTCAACATAAAAAAGAACATGTTGAAAATTCATTAGACCTTTACACTACGAAAACCAGGGTGATAATACCGGATATTCAGATTCAGTTGTTGTATCACCGTCTTGGGAGTTACCGAGCCATAAAAAGGCTGAAGGCTCATTGCTGCCTCCTCTAGAGTTCGTTCGTAGAGAAGTTATATTGAATAACTCCCTAAATTCAACCCTTACAATATAGAGAGAGTGCCAGTGCGTGCCAGACTTTCGTTATTTTATAAAAGCCGAAAGTTTCTCTGCGTATTGTCCCCAACACTGGGAGGAATGTTTGTTAGGATGTTGCTTTGGGAAATAACAGGTAACAAAGGTGTAAAAAATCTTACGTCAAATAATAAAGTAATTTATTTTTTTGGAATAGTATTAGAAATACACGAAATACGTTATTATACATTGCCTTGCCACAAAGACTGAACAGATTTAGTTGAAATTTGGAATAGAAATAGCTTAATGCCTGCATTGATACATAGGCTACATTTCACTCTGGAAAATCAAAGAGTCCCCACGGAATTTTTAGTAACCTAAATCCACACGGATGAAGTCATAATTCATAGTGTGCTGATGAAGTCATCAATATTTCAGCATTGTTGGCACATTTGTTCTAGTTTTTGCCCCTTTGATTTATCTATAGGTTCTTCAAATGGATAATCGAAAGCTCGTAATTAATTTTAATTAAATAGCTATTACCAATAATAGCCGCCCTAACCAATAAAAATCGGTCACACGCGTTATGTTGTTACAACCCGGAAAACACCAACAACATTAATCATTAACCGTAATTACTTTTTCTCCCACTTGCTTGGAATTTGCTACTTTATGGAAGAAATTTTAGGATCTCACTACAGAGGACTGTTATCGGATCTTTATTGACCGCACGCCATTTTTAAGAGGGCTGTAATGGAAATTATTGGACATTTTCATACTGATGACGAGGTTCTTTATGGTGTAGACTAAAATATTTTTTTAAGTACACGGTTTTATTCATATTTGATTGAATCATTATATTTTTGTATTTTAACGACAGCTTCTCGCTAAACGTGATCAGACTCTATCTATTATTCATATTTGGACCTTTAACATTTATAATTTTTTTTTACCATTTTTTTTTACTAGTAGATATATACATTTTCATAATATGAACTTTGTTTCTTCAAGTATTTTTTAAATGTAAATGGAAGAACAGTTTTATACAAATCTCAGCCGAAATAGCGATTACCAAACTCATTTAGTTTAAAAAGAATCGGCTGGCGCCTCGTTCAAAATCACTTGACAAGTCCTCGGATTCACCTCGACCTTCCAATAATACTCGACCAGTAATCGCTTTATTTCAGGCCTAGACTGTCATATACTATTCCGTTTACTTCCTTCTTCGAGTGATTAGCTTGTTACTGTTCAATCACAGTTAAAAAAATATCTTATTTCATTTAGTATATGTTATATTCATATAGAATTTCGATTCTATATCGATGAGTCTATAGAATAGGATGGCTCTCTCGCTGTTATATTCTATCATTATCATCATCATCAACCCTTTGCCGACTTAGTAGGTAAGTATTGAGCATGGATTTCCTCTCATAATGAGACGAGTTTGGCCAGTCCACACAGAACATTATGGAGAACTCTCAGACGTATAGGTTTCCTCGATCTTTTCCTTCACCGTAGCAATGATATTTAATTGCTTAGAACGCTCACACCTAACTCCGAAAGGTTAGAAGTGCTCCTCTGGGATCAAACTCCGGATACCCCGAACAGGAGTCCGACATCTTAACTATGGGTTTTTTTGTGTATTATATTATATTCTATAGACTAATCTAATAACTTACCTACCTAACTAACCTCGGCTTCGCTGTAAATATTGTGGAATAAAAATCTATTCTTTCTGGGGTGCCTTAGGGAGTAGGTACTCCCTAGATCTAAAATCATAAGTTTATATAGACTCAGCCGTTACGTTGGTACACAATAATTCAATGTTTGGACGGTTGAATGGTTTTAATACGTTAGATAGTTTCTCCTTTAATATACCTATACAGATACAGAGAAGAAATTCTTCTCTGACCTAAACTCTATTAAATTAAAATAGACCCTATTTAATATGACCTATTTTAGAGCCTACAACTTTTTGCTCAAAGTCATTGCCATTTGACCTAGACGACCAATCTAATTACGACATTGAGATCGACTGAATTTACGGTAGGTAATCATGCTATGACAGTGAATTTTAACCAATAGCGAAAGAGTGTTACAGTTCACGACAGTTACGGAACTCCTAACAAAACGTCGAGGCTTCGACGTCACTAACATCTGCTAGTCACATCTATCACGTGTATGTGACATCTGTCACATATTAGTACATTTGACGCAGATAACCCTATTTTTCTATGATTTAACATCAAAATAGCCTAAAATTTTGTCATATCGTCGATTCAGGATCAAACCGAGAGTTCCTTCACTCTAGTTCACTCTGGTTTTACCCAATAACGAGTGACTGGCATCGTCACACTATAGCTGTCAAACTACAGCAATCTACCTCTACCCCCTTTTCGTTGATATATCTTCATAAGAACTGTCAAACTTGATATAGCTCTAAAGAAAGTTTGGGTGTTCTACAGGCAGGGATCTTCAGTATTGTGTATTTATGTCAGACCTTTCTGCCGACGAAGGCATCACTGAAAATTTATTAGAAATCCTAAGAGACAGAAGAGAAAAAACGGTTCACTGTAAATAATGAAGGTCAAGCAATAACTTATCTGCTACCTACTTTATGTCAGTCGCTAGAATATTTTGATATGAATACTATATTAATATTAACTTAATAATTTTTTTAAAGATATATTTAGAGCAAAATGATTGAGAGTTCTTCATAATGATCTCAAAGGTGTGTGACGTGCTTAATCGCACTTGGCCAGCGTGGTAGACTATGGCCAAAACCCTTCTCACTCTGAGAGGAGTCCCGTGCTCTGGAGTGAGCCGGCGATGGGTTGACCATGACTTATCCATACTTCCTTACTAATATTATAAATGCGAAAGTGTATCTGTCAGTCTGTCTGTCTGTCTGCTATATTTTCACGGCCCGACAGTTCATCCGATTTTGATGAAATAACTCTTGTACCAAGTTAGCTTACATCCCGGGGAATGACATAGACTACTTTTTATCCCGGCAAATTAAAGAGTTCCCACGGAATTTTTAAAAACCCTAAATAAACGCGAACGAAGTCGCGGGCATTATCTAGCCTGTAATAACTACCCCTAGAATAGTCATTGATAGGAACAGAACCAGATAATAAAGGCCCAATGTTACTATTATAAGAATACATAAATTAACATGGACAGAAATTGCATGGTTCTGTTCCTTTCACCTTGCATAAAATGACACTTCTGACAATAAATTAGCTATAATTAATAAAACGAAATCAAAATTAAGTAAATTGTAATAAACTATTGTAATTCTGAATTTAATAGTCTGAAAAAGTCTCTGATATCTTGTCAGGGGTGCGGTGACACTTGTCATAGCGACAAGTTATTTAAAAAAAAAAAAAAAAAAACTACCCCTAACGATCGAGTGTCTATTGCTGAGTATATCGCGATTCATTGAATCGTTTTAACAGTTTACGTCGACGCGGCTTTTTATACATTACGCAAATTGCCTCGTAAGCACGAAATGGGGCAAAGTAGCGCGGAGTTCATTACCCACTGAGCAGCCATCTGCGACGCCATAAAATACATGCTCAGCTGATCTGGGGCCTTATCTTTGATATTTAACTTGAATTTTGTCATATTAACTTCTACACCTACACTCTCTACACATTCCCAAATACTAGTAATTATTCCATGATCATTATTATGATATAAGTCCCGCAAATTGCTATTGCGCTGGAACCATGTCTCATTAACATCGAAATGACGTTATTTTGACGTCAGCCGAAATAAAAATATACCATCAGCTCGAAACTTCAGTCTAGTGCTGACGTCACTAAAATGGCGGCCACGCGCGTTAGCAATTTGCGGGACTAATATCGCAATCTATATCACTGTCTATATTATAAATACCCGAAATTGTGTTTGATTGCTGGTTTATCTTTCAATCACGATGCAACAGAGCAAGGGATCGACGTGATGTTTTGCATGATTATTATGATTAAAGACCTGGAGAATGATATCTCTTTAAAATAAACGGTTAATGCGGGATGACATGCCATTTTTCACTCCTTTGTTCTTCATCACGCACTCATCCGATCCGAATCTGTGAAAATACGGATATAAAAAATATCTACGTTATAATTTTATGTCATAAACTCATAAGCTACCATACAAATATAGTTCTTGACTACTTCGGAGCGTATTTTCCGCCATTACGGATTCACGTGATTTCTTGAATATAATTATCATATAATTATCTACTTAGATCACTGACATGACCTAGAGAAGAGTGACGTGACATAAGCCTTCTTCTTATCCCAGAAAACAAGAAGTCCTCACGGGATTTTTAAGAGACCTCAATCGACACGGATGAAGTCGTGGACATCATCACTATCAATTTAAATGCGAAAGTGTGTTTGTTTGTTGGTTTGTATTTCAATCACTCTGCAACGGAGCCACGGATCAACATGATTTTTGCATGAATACAGTTAAAAACCTGGAGAGTGTTGGTTACTTTTTACCCAGAAAAACAAAGAGTTAGAGATTTTTATGAAATCGCTGGCAACATTTAGTAATAATATGTACCTAATGCTAGCTGATGGCCGCAATTTCGTACCCGTGGATTTAGGTTTTTAAAAATCCCGTGGGAACCATTTGGTTTCCTGGGATAAAACGTAGCCTATGTCACTCTCCTTAACTATACCCATGAAAGAAATCACGTCGATCGGTTGCTCCGTTGCGATAAACCAATAAACCAACGAACAAACAAACACACTTTCGCATTTATAATATGGTTATGGCCTATGGGTATGATTCGATTGAAAATAACTGTAGTCCTAAATCTACAAAATTAGCACACTCGGAATTGGGCTCTATCATCACTTACCAACATGACCTAAAAACCTTTTTCAACTTACAAACCCTTTTGGCAATCTGAATACTTACCGAAATGTAACTAGAAATAGGATTTTAAAACTTTGTTTATCCTAAGGTATTTTTAAAAGCGTTCAAGCCATTAGCGAACATCGCAACAAAGTCTGCGATGGAAAACAAATGTTTTCGCGTGCAAAACTAAAAGTTCGCTGCAAAATAGCCTACACGTGTTGAATAATTATAAAAATGTCTTTAACTTTAGTTTTTCGAGAACTATCCGTGTACCTTTTTGTATTGCTTAAGTATATCATGTAGATCTACTATCATGTAGGTCCTGTGGATCTACCATCAGTTCAGAATGCAGATTCTTCTGACTTTTAAAATTATATAAAATTACAATATGTAACAATATGACACCATTTTGTGGACAACTGAAAGCTCAGCCGCTTGCTTCCACGCGATTTCGTCATTAAAGATATTCATCAATATAGTATCTACTTATATAGCAGTTTTTACTTTTTACACTATGTTTACATTTGTGTAATAATAAACTTAAGTATAAGTTCTATTGAAAATATATTACCTATTATAAAACCAAATACTCAGCCCCACAAAAGGTTCTTGTACTTTACGCAGATAAGACGACTTAGCGGCGTTACCAGCTGTTTATGGCCTATGGTATCAAATAATAATAAAATTAAGATGATATGTAAATTTATATATAATATGTTTTGGAAAATATTATTGATAATATTATGGTTTCTAGTAAGTTGATTTTAAATTTTTCGTATTCGGTTTTTTCAATTCATTCTATATAATTGGTTTCAATCTAAGTAAGTCTGCCGGTTTTGGTTTAAAGTCTCTTAAGACTCTACAAAACAAAGATTCCATGTTTTTTCTTACTTTCAATACTTCAATAACTTTATTTGAAAATCGTTTTATTTTTTCGTCATAAACTGGTTTCTCAATGTATATAACTTATCTTTGATCTCTAAATTACTTTTTTTCTATGAAGTAATCCACAAGAATACTATATTAATAACCACATTTGTTATTCCAATCCAATAGTAGGTACTACGTTTTATTTTCTAATGCTACGTGTAAAACTCTTTAACTTATCTAAATTAAAATGAAAAATGTGTAAAGTTAAAAGCTAAAAGGGGAAGTTTTCGTATTTATCACTTTCAACGTCAAAATCCGTTCAGGCATTTAACCGGCAGGGCAACCTAACCACCACAGTTAATTCAACACTGTTGGATAAACGCAACTTTACTCGTGAAACTTTCTTGGAGATATGAAGTGTGTTGTAGAATTTTAATCACTGCCCATAGGAATGTGTTTGTTTGTTAGTTTGTTTTTCAATCGCGTCGCAACGGAGCAACGCGCGGGTCGACGTGATTTTTTGCATGGGTAACTATAGCTGTTATGGATCTGGAAAGTGAGACAGGTCACTTTTATCACGGAAAATGAAAGAGTTCCCATGGGATTTTTAAAAACTTAAATCCATGCGGATGAAGCTGTGGGCATCAGCTACTTTTATAAAAATACTTGTTCTGAATCTAAAAGTGTATATCCTACTTTGTTTACTTCATCATTAGGCCTCTTCTACTCAACGGAATTTAACAAAATGCACAAAGCTTTATCAGTACTTAGAATAAACATATAGGATCATTTTAAACCGAGAAAAATTAGGAATACTTACAGAATTTAAAAACCTTTATTCGGAAAGCTTTATCAGCCTCAATAGCTCAACCGGTATAGGAGTGGACTGAAAACCGAAATGTCAACGGTTCAAACCCCGCCCGTTGCACTATTGTCGTACCTATACTCCTAGCACAAGCCTGACGCTTAATTGGAGAGGAAAGGGGAATATTAGTCATTTAACATGGCTAATATTCTTAAAAAAAATAAAAAATAAATGCGAAAGTGTGTCTGTCTGTCTGTCTATCTGTTAGCCTTTCACGGCCCATCAACCGATTTTGACGAAATTTGGTACAGATATAGCTTGCATCCCGGGGAAGGACATAGGCTACTTTTTATCCCGGAAAATCAAAGAGTTCCCACAGGATTTTCAACAACCTAAATCCACGCGGATAAAGTTGCGGGCACCATCTAGTACAATATAAATCAATTTCAATATCATCCTTAAATAATGCATTATCATTAAAATTAATAACGATTCCATAACAACGTAGTCCGTAACAATATCGTGGCACATCACATGTCGTTGGTAACCGCAGTCACTTGTCACGGAACCACAATCAATTTCACTGGCAAATACAATCGTTTGTACGATTTGATAGAGAAATCACACGTGTGAGAGTAAGCAGATAAAACTTTGTAATAAAATACTTAGTACGAAAAGGGCCGTCGAAAACTTCTTGGGGGGTTCCTTTTTAAAGCACCTTTTTACAAATGAGGTTAACTTCGCTGATAAAATGACATTCATAATCTATGCCATGCATTTCAAATGTTGACTACATTAATATTATGATATCACATTATAACATCTAATGCAATACATTGGGGACACTATAAGAAGTATCACAGATGTATTGCGTCAAATTGAGACAAACGAGAAGTTAATTACGTGTGGTTTTGGAAATAAATGATAAATAGATAGATAAAGCTATGAAGCATATCAGTGTGTTTGCAACATTACTTCAAGCTTACTTTACTTTAGGAAGGTTTATATTATGGACTTAGAGCCAGCGCGTGCCAAACCTTCATTATTTTATAAAACCTGAAAGTTACTCTGCGTCCCAACACTGGAAGGAACGTTTGTTTGGATCAGGGTAACTTGGGGAAATAACAGGTAATGGTGTAAAAAATCTTACGTCAAAGTATAAAGTCATATATTCATTTTACATTTTCTTCAGTATACATTAGAAATCAGGTCGTGAATTGCCAGACACTCAGTATCATGGCAATCCCCTGCAAGCTATTTAAAATGTAATAAAAATTAGACTTTCTGCTTTGACTAAGATGTTTTACACCTTTATTACCTGTTATCTTCCAAAGTCACCATGATCTAAACAAACATCCAAACAAACGTTCCTCCCAGTGTCAGGGACAATACGCAGATAAACTTTCAGCTTTTATAAAATAAAGAAAGTCTGGCACGCGCTGGGTCTCTCTCTATTATGTTCAACCAAGTCCATTTATAAGTATCTACTATAGACCTAATCTTATCCGATCTTTTTATGGAAGTAGTCTTGTTTTACTTTTGAACTTTATCTTGTTTTTGCCTCACGCAATGACAGATAAGACGATTTGAATAAAATGTGATTTACGAGTAAAACGATAGTGTGGTAAAACCAATTCTATCTTCAAAGAGTATTGTAATATATGCTCGTCATCAATTTTACTTATGTAATATGGATATCGCGATCGAAGCGAAAAACTCGCATAAAACTTGTAAGGGTCCTAAAAAGAACTATAAAGATTGTAGATAAGAGTTTTATGACACAAGTACTCGTAGATGTAACATTATATTTGTGCTGTGTTTATATTTATCAGCCTTTTCATTTGTCTTTTTTTAAAGGAAAATTGAGTAAGTATTAAAGATCCCATTAAAATTTGAAACAATATTTTTTCATAAAACTCAAGTGATTTTACTTTGGTAATCGATAGAGTATATTGTAAAGAAAAATAGTCTCTAAAACGGTTTCACAGAGCAGGATTCTTATTACCTAAAGTTTAAATTTTCGCCTCATTGACCGTTCTGACTGAGAAACTGACTGACTGATATATTATTATTAATGTACAAATCAGACCGCTGCTGTTGGTAGAAACTTGAGATTTTGCGTGGATCTCTGCTTAGAAAGGATTTTCAGAAATCCCATGCAAGCGAAGACGGGCAGGCCAGCTAGTCTTCATATATATAAATGCATGCCGGTAACTGTAAGTGGGTAAGCCCCAAATAATTAATTTATAATAATAATACTTTTAAAAAAAACTTTACAGCATGTATGTATGTCAGTTAATTATGTAGTCTCATAACTGCGCCAACGTAGCAACGTAGCTCGTAGAATTTCGTAGAGCCACATAGCACCTGTCACAAGTAATCGCAAGCGACCATCAAGCGACAAATTCTTCGGTAGCCATTTTACGCTGATAAAATCATAAATCAAAATCACATGTTCAGTGGCGTTTGGCAGAATTTAAAGAGAAGTGACATGTATTAGATATTTCTCTCAGGTAGGCTCATTCTGGATAATCAAGTTACGGCAAAATAAATGCCGGTAATTTTCGTCAATATTTAACCCTAGATATAATCAAAAGTGGAGATCGCCTAGTGGTTAAGACCTATGCCTCCTATTCGACTTAGGTACTTTTTGGAATTATGTCCGAACCAGTGGTATATTAAAACTACCTGACTATTCATAAGCACTTGTAAAAAGTTTACATGAATAAAAAAACATTCTATTCTATTCTATTCTATTAAAAGATCACTAGATTTGACGCTGAAAGGCGTGAAAAAACCTGCATTCCTAAGAGTTCTCCATAATGTTTTCAAAGGTGTGTGTAGCCTGCCAATCCGCACATGGCCAGTAAGGTGGATAATGACCAAACCATTCGCATTCTAACAGGAGACCTGGACTCAGTCGTGAGCAGGCGATGGGTTGATAATGATTGTGATGATATACTAGTATGTGTAGAATAGCAACTATAGTGTACTTTTCTAAATACTATCTGTCCCGGCTTTACTCACGTGTGTAGTCGACGTTAGCCCGACTAGTTTCGAACCCATACGGGGTCCTTTTTCAAGGGAGTTACGTCGACTACACACGTGAGTAAAGCCGGGACAGATAGTATTTAGAATGGAAATCACTCACGGTAGTTTAAACGCTAAAATATAGTGTATTTTTGTTACAATACTTATATAGTTCAGTTAATAAAGGTTTATTTATTAAATTTTACTGTTTATTCGTTCCCGATCGTGACCTTTAACATTTCCATTAACTAAACATCAATCGGTAAGCTGCGCTACCACTGTAATATTGAAATGAACCGCTTATCGGCCATTTCAATCACGAAAGCAATTGTTAAATTTAACTACAATGCGCTGTAAGCTTTTAGTATAATAAATTAACTATGGATGGATGTAATTAGCACTTCTATTTAATTAATACCGCATATTACTTTTAATCAGTTATAAAAGGTATTGTTACTATATATACTATCATTACTAGATATATTCGAAAAAATAGCTGGAATTTATGTGACTGTTACATGAATAATGAGCTAGAACTTAGCACACCCATAAAGATTTCTTTTTAAATAATAATCATGAAATTATTTTTCGAAAAAAAAATTGCAGATTGAATTAACAGATTGAAGGGGCGGTAAATTAAATTATAATACACTTTGCTATAAAACTTACCTACGTATAGATATATGCTTTTGTTCTTCGTGCACGTGCTATAATTTTTTTTAGCCCTCAGGGATAAAGACTGTCTGTTGGAAAATTTAATTGCTATTCATTTATTCGGTATTTGTAAAACTGAAACAAACTTTGGGAGCATTTCCTTTGAGATGCTTGGTGTGAATAGTGTTGTGGCCAGTACAAATGCGGGTCTAACTACTCTTTGAAAGGCAATTGTGGACTTTCTAAAGTATAAGTTTACGCCGGGTTGAGATGGCAACCGGGGTATGGCGAGGGGACGCCCCGCCCATCCGCACGTCACCCTCGCTCATCCGCACCGGGTTAGCGCGGGGTTATGCGGCTTTGCGGGGCGTTCCGTCCCCGATTGCCATCCCGACCTGTTGCGTACTATACCTACATATGTCTGTTGTTTCATAAATTTGCAAAACGATCAGGTGTTTCATTTCTACTATTATAGATTTTAAAAGTGATAAACTTTTAAAATATTTATATTTTACACGCATTTTGCAAAGATTACTGCACCAAAAGAGATGAAACTTGTGCAGTTCGCAAGCATAAAATCACATCTGGGGCAAGGTCAAGTTTTGCTCCATACGACATAAAGGTTGATACGAGACCAAAAATTACTGTCTTCATTGTGATTGTTTAATATAAAACTTTTTTATTGGGTAACTTTGAAACCTTAATTAACATTTTATAAGTTGTTACTTGTTAGACATAGACAGGTGCCTGCGTATCCGAACGTTACTAAAAAAGAATCTGTGTACTTCACAACAGTGATATGGGTCGTGACACGAAGCGGCTGTGCAAGTCCTTATCATGCCGTTCGACGCTTATTATAAAATCAATATCATTTGTCTAGACTAATGTTATAAATTACTAGATGATGCCCACGAGTTTGTTCGCGTGGCTTTAGGTTTTAAAAAATCCCGTGGGAACTCTTTGATTTGACTGGGATAAAAAGTGGCCCATGTCCTTCCCCGGGATCCACAAGCTATCTCTATACCTTTCGTCAAAATCGGTTGAATGGATGGGCCGTGAAAAGGTAGCAGACAGACAGACAGACACTTTCGCTTTTATAATATTACTAGACTAGATGATGCCCGCGACATCGTCCGCGTGGGTTTAGGTATTTTAAAAATTCCGTGGGAACTCTTATTTTTCGAGATGTAAGCTAACTCTGGACCAAATTTCATCAAAATCGGTGAGACAGCTGGGCCGTGAAAAGCTAGCAGACAGACAGACAGACACACTTTCGCATTTATAATATTTATATATCGTATGGATTAGTATGGATTGATACTTGATATGACAGCCGGTGGTGACAAGTCTCTCCCTATGCAGCCGACCAGGATGCACCGCTCGGGCTCCCAGGCAGGGCACTCTTCAAGCGTGTGCTGTGCGGAGTCCCTGTCCTCTTCACAATGATGACATCGCGGGGTCATCTCGCGACCGATCCGACACAGGTAATCACCGAAACAACCATGTCCGGTAAGTACCTGCGTCAGTCTGAAGGTTACGCTGCCATGTTTTCTCCCCAGCCAGGCTTCGAAGTTTGGTAGAATGGCACCGACAGCGCGTTGACGTGCGTTTCTCTCCTCGTCTAAACGCTTGCGCCGGTGTGCTTGCCGTCGCAGAATTCCGGTGTTCAACCCGCCTGCACTCCTCTCGCAAGTGGTTATGGTTGCGTACCTACTTACTTTTTTCTTTCTATTAAAAATACTACGTGATAATGAAATGTTCAGAAACGCGGTTCGTCCTTACTGTCTTTACTATTTATTTACTAAGTATGTAGTGACAAATAGGAACATTTATTTTTATTAAATTAAATAATTCATTTCTATTTTTATTTAGGTAATTAAATTAAACATTCTTAATCTATTTCAGCTTTATTGAGTAAACAATATAATGAAGTTCATTGGATTATGCATTAGTTTTTTTTGTTGTTGTAAGAATTTTAAATTTGAATTCTGAACGCACCCATTTTGCTATATTTTCATATCAAAACAGTGTAACAATATTTTTTTATATTAAAGAATAACTAATTAAATTTTGATTTCATAGTTAGAATTTTAAGATATATGAGAGTAGATAAAATGTCAAACCAAATATTCTACGGTAAAAACTACTTAATTAAACCGCATAATTAAAAGCTAAACAAAACTTTAGTACCAAGCATCATGCTTTAAACCGCAACTCGGTACAGCTAACAGAAAATAAATGCAAATACTATATAATATTTAACTTTAGTTTCATTAAAGTTGTATTAGAGTTTACTCAAATGATTATAAGTAAGTAGTACTAGTAATTTTACTTTCATTGAAGTTGTATTAGTTTCTTCATATACGTATGTAAGTAGGTACCTACCTATTTATCTTTCGTTGAAAAGATTTTAATTTGAATTTACATGTGATGAATTAGTTACACATAATATTATTATGGTAGCAATTTAGCATAACGTAGATTATAGAGTATGAAATATGAAGAGGTTATTTAGTTTAGTAATCGGATTCAATTATTGTGTCACTATATCCTGGTATGCATGTATACTTCTATATATAAGTATAGCCTCAGTCCAAGCAGCCTCAACTTAAGACTTGACTGATGCTGCTTCATAAAGAACTACTCAGGTGCTCATACCTACTTGCAGCTAGGTGAAATTAATATCAAGGTGGTTTCACATCTGGGTACAAGCACGAGCATGAACCGTCCACACATGACACAACACGCATTGAACGCCTATGGACGCATCACTGTGTCTGCGCGAACGTAATATTTGTACCTACTCACTCTCTCGAACATGTGCCTGCCGTGACTTGAACAACAGGCACGCAAACCACTCACACACCACTAAACACGTCCACATTATGTTCTTGTGATGCGCGATATGTATGCACGGTCAGTAGTCAGGTAGGTTGAGGCAACGCTGCACTGTTGTCTCTAGTAGATTCGAAGCTTATGCCGAACGTGTAAACTATTAACAAAGGGGAATGGAATAAATTTTAACTTAAAACTACAAAATGCAGGGAACTTTAAATATTTTTCGTGTGTATATTGGCAGCCTTGCCATAATATAATTATGCAGCAGTAGGTATTATCGTTGGTTACCTCCGAAATAATATGTTCTTTGAATAAGAAGCGTACCCTACTTTTATACTTAGCAGAATGACGTCAATTGATTTTCATTAATAGGCTACTTGACTCATATCTAATTTCGTCCAATAAATGATTATTTATTATAGTATTTTGCTTAAGACAACGAAATATATCAATAACAATTTTTAAAAACGCAGGATGGATATATAAAACCAATTTAAAAAATACAGTTTTTATTTTTATTTGAAACGCAGAAAACGCTGTCAGCCATGATGTGACGTCATTAAATATGTAAACAAAGAAATGTCATCCCTATGTCACGCGGGGACTAACGTAGTATCGATATATATAAAATTTAAAGTCCTGACTAACTTATATATCAACGCACAGCCTAAACATCTAAACAGCTGGTCCCAGATACATGAAATTTGGTGGGTGTGTTCTTTGTAGGTAAAGAGAAGGTATCCACTAGGAAAGGATTTTTGAAATTCCACCCCTGAGTGGGTTAAATGGGGGTTTGAAATTTATGAAGTCCACGCGGGCGAAGTCACGAGCATAAGCTAGTTTTTATATATTTCTAAAAACTCATAGTAAACGTAAAAAAATATCATAGTAAACGTAAAATAATAATTTATAAATTGAATAAGTTATTAAGTAAGACTTACAACAAACTGATCTTTGCAAAAATAAATTTGGGTTGAAGTCTTTGTCATATAGGATCCCTTTAAGCAAGTCTTCGCGTGTTACGTATATTTATTTCACTGGGCACTCTAATCCACAACTTTCCTGTGGTCTTTATCGATGCGTTTTTTACATTCTCGGATGATACAATAACGATAATTACTATATTTTTCATGTAAACTAGTATAGAAGTCATGTTTATTAAACTTTAGGAGGTTATGCTGTTGTTTACAAATGCATGACGTCAGAGCACAGATAATCTATGGGCCAAACATGGCCGACAGTGTTTTCACCTGTCTAAGAAAAATATATTTTTAAATTAAAGTTTTACGGTTTTTAGGGCGCAAAAAAATATAGTGTTAATTTTTTTGATCTAATAGGACAAATATTAACCATTTAAGACCAACTTAAAAAAAGTGTCAACTAGCCTATTACAGTTTGTTGGTTCCTACTCGTAGATACAGTCAAGTGTCAACATAGCGCAACCTGCCAAAGAGAAACTTTCGTGTATAATCAAGTTGATTGAAACTGTACCGTGAAAATTGCCGTGGGCGGCCCCACATAGCAGAACGCACACACTAAAAGCAGCATAGCTTTACGAGTAAACAGCATCGCTTTATATAAATAATGTAATGCAAGCGGTTTAGGACTCATATCAACATCAAACACGGTAACAAAACTTCTCTGTTATGATTATCATGTCAAACAAAATGTGGTCATGTAGTGGTCGACAAAAATAGAGCCGCTTGTGACGTTGCTTTTAGACATAATGTGCTTGTGAATACCGCAGTACATCGATGCTAATTTTGATGTCGAATAAAAGTATTTAATAAAAACCGGTCAAGAGCGAGTCGGATGCGCACACGAAGGGTTCCGTCCAAGATTAAGTTAAAAAAAATAATGGTGAGCAAACGAGCAGGCGGGTCGTTTCATTTTGTATTTGGGCACTCTTATATAATTATATACAAAAAGAAGGGGCCTCTATATCAATACAAATGACAAGATATGGTCAAGCGAATAAAATTTTTCACTGTTTAGGAACCAATTAAATCAGCGCCACCTCTTAGATACTAATGAACGACCCGTTTGAAATCCAGACGTTACTGAGGTTGCATTGGTGCTAAAGCACCACTGAGTCGGTGGCATTTTGTTTGTTCAATAACCATGTCCATACGAAGTAATACAGATGTAAATCAATGGGCCTCTACTCTCTACGCAGCGTTTTCCTCATTCTGTTTTATTTATAACTAGCTGATACCCGCGACTTCGTCCGCGTGGATTTAGGTTTTTAAAAATCCCATGGGAACTCTATGATTTCCCGGGATAAAAAGTAGCCTATGTCAAGGACAGGACAAAACAATAAACCAACAAACCAACAAACAAACATACTTTCGCATTTATAATAAGGGTACTGATTACGTTTTTAAACAGAATAAAAACTAATCCGTTTACAATTTTAGATGTAGCTTTAAAGTTCCTGGAAGCACTTCAATGTTCATAACATAATGGAATTTATAAACGAAACCGCAATGGAACGATGTGGAAGGTAATCACCGCAATCTTTCTATGAATAAAGAATTAAAGCATTTACTGTGGAATGAAACCTGAGCATGCAACACAAGTGTTTGTCTCTTTGTAATTATTCTTACGATAAATTGGTAACGCAAATTAATCGATAGCAAACTTCTTTCTAATTCATTTTAAACCATTTTAAGGTATATGATAAAACCAACTGGTAAGTAAGTATTCTATTTACTTTAAATTGCATATCATATAAGTCATAATAGAATAACGAATCACCGCGATTTTTTGAGTTACATAGGCTACTTTTTAACAAGAAAAATCAAAGAGTTCCCACGGGATTTATAAAAACCAAAATCCACGCGGACGAAGTCGCGGGCATCAGCTAGTATAATATAATAAAACCAACTGATACCAATCTCAATTACATTTCACGAGATAAACGGATCTTTATGCTCTTGCAAGAACATGGTTATACAGAAATAGTATCAGAAAATCCAATAATTTCAGCCATTAACAGCTTATTTGTGAATTTATCTTTAATGCTGTCTGCGGTGAATGCATCAAACGAACTGCGGGCGGAGCGTAATCAAAGCTTATTCAGGATTTAATGCTAGCATTCAAATAAGGTAGAAATACTAATATTACATTGCTTCATAGCAAACTATAACGTGCATTTAATTAGGTTATACGTGGTTAAATATAATTAGGTTATACGTGGTTAAATATTTGTTAGAGAAAATAGTAAAGTAGAAGGTTTCAGTTAAAACTAAAACAACATCAGTTTAAGGCGTGATTTGATAATAGGTACTTAATGCACGAATAAATTATATTATTTAAAAACAAGTTAAAGTTAGAATAATCCACAATTCTGAATTTCAGCACATCATCAATGTTATTAAGAACTACTTAATAATAAAATTAAATGAAAATTCATTTTCATTTCATTGGTTAGAAATTCTCATAATTTCCCGCCCTAACAAAATACCAATTTAATCAATCGAGCGTTAGAATCTCATTGAAAATGAAAATTAATTTTCAAAGCTTTTATTATCCTTCTTATATTTACTTCAAATAAGTATTCTCTGAATAGACCAATAAAATTTTAATAATGAATAGCTTATATGGAAATAATCTTGGTGTTAGATTTGTTTACACTGAAAATTTTACATTAAACTTACTAATACAATTACTAGGAAGTGTGGCCACCGAGGAGATTTTAAGTACCTAGTGAGTAAAAATCCTACATTGCCCAATTTTCCCCTAGGAAGTTTATCTTAAAAAGGTTTCCCTCGTCAACCAAAATGGAGGATCTTATGTGAAAAAACACCTAAATCTTAGGATCAATAAAACTTGTATTTTTTTAATGTTTACAAACACTTACAAAGATATTAACAAATTTACACCACCCATTCTTGAGTAGGTAGATAGGTACTTACACTTAGCAGCTCGCATAGCTACTGTGTAATGACCCTTAGAAAAATTTGAGTGTGTAGTCGACATCTGTTGAGGTCAAAACTCTAACTCGACTTGGCTTTCATTCAATTGTTACATAATATTTTAAGAGATTTATACATAACTAGCTGACCCGGCGAACTTCATACCGCCTAACAGTCAATTCAAATTTTTAAATTTTTCTCTCCGTAAGAACCATCCTCGCACTTCAAGGAATATTATAAAAAAAGAATTAGCGAAATCGGTTCAGCTGTTCTCGAGATTTGCGATCAGCAACACATTTAGCGATTCATTTTTATGTATAGAAAAGAATATGACTCTTGAATACTTTGAAATGTGTCTTGGAACTCCGAAGTTCTACCCGCCAAGCAGCTGCTTATTCGCTTATTTTTGGAATTAGAAATGCTGCCAACGCTGTCATATGTAATTTCCGGAATAAGGTTACAGAAACTAAATGCAAGATGGCGGAAGATTTTGTTTCGAGGAGCTGGTTCTTTAAAAAAGTTTCCAATAAAATCAAAACAAAAACATTTTTTCTAAATGTTAACGATTGCTAAGTCTTAATTGTGCAATAAAATAAGTGTTTATTGCCTAGTCAAATCGAAAAAAGGCAGTGAAAGGAGAGGTTCGTCGTCTAAACGTACTAAAAGCATTCCAAAGCTACGGTAGCCAAAGGTATGTAGGTTCAACCCCTGCCAGCTCCGCATTTTTTCATGTGTATTAAAAATTTATCCCGGAATAAAGTAAAGTTAAAAACAATTAAATAATTATTTTTTTTCTTTATATGTTACAAATTATATTTATTATAAATGCGAAAGTGTGTTTGCTTGTTGGTTTAAAGTTTTGTTGTTTTGTCCTTCAATTACTTAGCAACGGAGTAATGGATTGACGTGGTTTTTTGCATGGGTATAGTTAAGATCTGGAGAGTGACATAGACTACTTTTTTTCTCTGAAAATAAAAGAGTTCCTACAATTTTTAGATTGTAATTAGATTTTTAAAAACCTTAATCCACGCGGACGAAGTCGCGGGCATCAGCTAATAATATATAAACATCTTTATTGCTAACCATATTACAAAGATTAAAAATACACTTTAAAACAAAGGGTCTTATTACTATAGTGATCTCTTCCAGGCAACACTTATAGAAATGCAATTTTTATATATAGTATTTTTATCTCAGCAACTCATTACCTATATTGAATACGAGCAAGCCCGTGAACGTAGAGTTATTCACACGCGCTGTTGGCTGACAACCCAGATACGTGGAATTGATCTTCATTCAAGAGCCATGATGCATATTAATTATATTTATCTGTTTGAATGGCATCGAAAAATTGCGATGGTGGAGTGAGTTTGAGAAAGGTGCCTTCTTTGAAATGTTAATTAGAGATACTTTTGTTTGCAAAAGCTATATATAATTATCTACTGTCATTTCTCATTTTACAGCATTGCGACTTAACAGCATATTATTATGATCAGAATGATGAATACAGATGTATATAGAAAAGCTGGACAAAAACCGGCCAAGTGCGAGTCACCGAGCGAGGGCTCCGTACTACAGTCGTATTTTTTCGACATTTTGCACGATAATTCAAAAACTATGATGCATAAAAATAAATAAAAATCTTTTTTAGAATGTACCGGTAAAGCCTTTTCATATGATATCCCACATGATATAGTTATCTTACTTCGAAAATTGAAAATACTAACTATTAGTTCATGACCACAATTTAATTTTTTATGTGATGTAACCCTAAATTCAAGGTTTTCAGATTTTTCCCTTATGTCTGCTATAAGACCTACCTACCTGCCAGATTTCATGATTCTAAGTCAACGGGAACTACCTTTAGGTTTCTTGACAGACCGACAGACAGACAACATAGTGATCCTATTGTTCCGTTTTTCCTTTTGAGGTACGGAACCCTAAAAAGCGTAAGAACTGACGCGTTTGTGTCTAGTGCTTGTCGTCGGACGTTCACCATCCTATTACGTATACCTATTACTAAAGAAAAAGTTAGGCATGAAATACCCTATAAACATTTGCTTTTGTATGCGCATTTCATATGACCATGACGTACAGCCCTATCCTATCATTGACTAGACTTCATTAGTACCCAAGCTAGCGATTTACTGTAACACATGTGATATCTCGTAGTGACAATAAATACTATAAGATTCTCACAATGGACCAAATATACTTAGTACTGAACAGTGAACAGCGAACACTCCTCTTTTAAAATTATTAAAACATCTTGGGCGACAATTTCGTAAGACGACGACAGACACTGGCAGTCGACTCCAAACTATAACTCAGTTTTACCTCCGGCACCGGTTGAATATAATTGTAATATCTGCGCCTATTTTATACTTCCTTATTCAGATAGAGCAGAAATAGAGCTGATCTAAATTGTGTAATGTAATGTACAGTTATTAGTTATTACCTACCATAGATTTGTATACAATTGTTGTTTTTTAATTCAAAATTAATATATTTTTGGGCTTTCCGGTTTGTTTTCAAACTAATATTTGCCCGTGACTTTGTCGCGACGATTTCGATTAGAAAACCTTGTTTTCCCAGAGTAAAAAAATCCTCCAATTCGGTAGGTTGGGGTTTCTAACTTTTCGGAGTTATGTAGGTACGTTTTTAAGCAAATACTAAATGTCACTTGCTTTAACAGTGAAGGAAAACATCGAGAGGAAGCCTGCATGCCGGAGAGTTCCCCATAACGATCTCAAAGGTGTGTCAAGTCTGCCAATCCACACTTGGTCAGCGTGGCGGACTATGGCCTTAATCTTTCTTTTTATGAAAGTAGTACACCGGCGATGGGTTGATTTTGATGAGGTTTAGGGTCCATTACTCAAATATAATATGAAGGTGGGTGACTTTATTTTATAGCTGAGTATTACCTACGAGTACTTATATCTCATAATTTATAGAACTTTTACTTTTAGAACTACCTCTGTTATACTATAAAATAGATGGTAGGAGCATCACGTTTGTATAAAACGACAATATAACGTGTCTGAAGTGAATATATTAGTCATACGTTATCTTTTCATCCCGCTTGAAATCTTTTGAACACCGCATCAAGATATTCTTAAACAAAGGCTCCTCAGTGCTTCGTATTACGCACACCTGGTGGAGATTAACGCGATTGTTTTCCACAAATCCCCTGAGGGGGTGCAGATAACATAGATTAATGACAGCTTGTCTCTAGTGAGAATTATAAAATTTATTTACGTTACGTGATGTCATCTCAAGTTATTGGGGTTAAGACAGATTGCGCCTTATCCTATTTTAATATCAGATTAACATTATATTAACTTTATCTTAGCTTATCATATTAACTTTATTAAAAAATCGGTCAAGTGCGAGTAGGACACGCAATAAATAAATAAACGCATGAAATATCTCATCCTATGGCGCTACACAGGTAAAAGCTACATTTGGTAACGAATGTTCCATTTTAGTCATTTGTCTTCATTTTGTTTTGTGACTAATCCTATTAGCTAATAATATTCATTAAGAAATCGAGGAAACAAAATATCAGCAAAGTTTTTTTTGCACGTTTTGATGAAATATCACAGTAATAAACTCCCAAGAGAATAAAAGAAAATTTATCAGAATCAAGTCATAAAGTTAGCAAACGGAGATAAATTTGACACGATTTTATACTCCAACGCGTATAATGAGATGCGTGGAGCAAAAAAATGTGCAAAAATAAAGCGAACATGTTTAGAGAAAACTGAGGGGAAAACAGGTATGATATAGCAAGTAATTTATGTGTTTGAAGTGTCACCATGCCATGGAGTCTGTAATATACCTACAACGCGCGATGGAAACTCTACAGTGTCATCACACTGAACTCGCGCGTACGTGTGTACACTTTATTATACATACTTACAATATAAATTCCGAAGCACGTCTGCTTAGTAGGTATATTATTTTACATATCGCCCAACGTTGATTGAATAGAATTCGATTCGAAACGCAATAAAGTTGGAGTAAAATAGATCCACAAATTCAAATTCAAAATTAAAAGTCAAAGTTCAAGATTTAAAGTCAAAATTTCATTTGGTTAAGTGTTTTAATTTCGCAATGTTTCCTCTTGGAACACTAGTTGACGATGTGTGGACGAACTTGAACTGACTGGTTACAGAAACGTCTCATACGCGCGTTTATCAGTGTGAGCGCATTCTTAATTATGTATATATAGTTCTTCGTATTACAACTTGTAGGAGTCGTGTTGGACACGACATCCGCTGCGCCCTGTTGCTGTCGTTGTATGTTTCATGCTTTAATGTTCTCGTGTTTCAACATCATAAGGGTAGCACAAAACACTTAGCCCTTACTAATAAAACCATACACACTGCTTATAAATTACATAAAAATATTGTATAAGTACTCGGTAAATATTTAATTAGAGGTAATATCTCAGAGACACGCAATAATGAGTGAATGCTGGCAAAAGTCCTAAATTAACGATTATCACAGAACAGATTGTACTTTTACCAATAAAACTTGGTTAACCTTAGGTTCGGGTTTTATATTGGCATATTGAGTAGGTATATTTTTAAAAGCTTTTTATTAATTTTAATAAAATTTATAATAGTTTGTTTGTTCATGTTTAATCTTGCAAGCTTAAGTAGAACCACTTCTTATCGAAGTTGAAATATTACATGTTAATGTTCCAATGATAATGAATTTACAAGTTCCAATGATAATGTATTTTATGTTAAGCATGACCTGAATCAACATCCAGGACAAGCTCCAGATAAAGAAACTCTTCAGCGGTCAACAGCACAAAGACGAAATTTTGTGTACGCGTTTAATTATGATGGCCAGTTTTAAGTTTCATCATTACATGAATAAAAACTTGTATAAAAAATATGTAGTACTAATTTTTATTATTAGTAAGAACCTCACTCAACACTCAGCAGTCAGCATAGTTTTACAAATTAAAAGAAAACTTCAACTGAAGTACCATTGAAAAGCGCTACTGAAGTGCAGCTCAGATCTCAGCCGGGTTTAATCTTTGTCTTTAAAGTGTCAAGTGTAGGTACTCAAGCTGTTGAGCTATTTGCTAGTGTAGAAGAACTATAAAGTTTAATCCATTAATAGAATAGGAAAGAACATGGTATCTACAAAATGTTAGCACATAATCGGGAAAAGCTATTCGCTTTATACCTATTCCTAACAAAAGATTGTCGTGGCTCAATTTCCATACCGTGAAAAATCCAGCTGGAACTCTTTAATTTTCCGGGATCAAAAGTAGCCTATGTCTTTCCCCGGGATGGAAGCTATCTCTTTACCAAATTTCATCAAAATCGGTTAAACGGGTGGGCCGTGAAAAGCTAGCAGACAGACATACAGACACACTTTCGCATTTATATAATATTAAAAATGTAAATAGTATAAATGTATGGATAATGAATGAGAAAGTATATTTGTTTGTCGGTTTGTCCTTAAATCAGCCGCGCTGGTGAAGCGGATCGACTTATCGACGTTTTTTGCATGGCTATAGTAGATATGGAGAGTGACAACGGCTACTTTTTGTCTCGGAAAATACAAAGAGTTCCCATGGGATTTTTAAAAATTTAAATATATGCAGATGAAGTCACAGGCTACAGTTTGTCAACGTTTAAAAGTTACTAGCTGATGCCCCCAATTACGTCTGTGTGGATTTTTGAAAATCCCGTGGGAACTCTTTGATTTTCCGGGACACAAATTTCAAACCTATTTCGCCCCTTTAGGAGCTGAATTTTCAAAAATCCTTTCTTAGCGAATGCCTACGTCATAATAGCTATCTGCATGCTAACTTTCAGCCCGATCCGTCCAGTAGTTTGAGCTGTGCGTTGATAGATCAGTCAGTCAATCAGTCAGTCAGGCAGTCAGCCACCTTTTCGTTTTATATATTAAGATAAGTATAGAAGTATGGATTTTCATTTAATTTTATCTTTCGTGTAACAATACGTTTGGCTTTCATCAGTAAAATATTAATGAAACAGTAGGTACGCCCTGTACATAAAAGATGACTCTCGTAAGGAGCATCACAACTCCCACCGAATGGCGGCCACTCAGCCGGTCTCAGCCCCCGCGTTTAGACTAACTTCCTTTTGAATATTTAATGTCGGTTGCTCTGTTTACTTGCATTGAGTCTTAAGAGTAACTTAAGAGCTGCTTCATAATATGACAAACTAGGCGATAACTGGCGTGTGCTACTACGCTGCAAAAAATATATTAAGAGCTGCTTCATAATATGACAAACTAGGCGATAACTGGCGTGTGCTACTACGCTGCAAGAAATATATTAAGAGCTGCTTCATAATATGACAAACTAGGCGATAACTGGCGTGTGCTACTACGCTGCAAAAAATATATTAAGAGCTGCTTCATAATATGACAAACTAGGCGATAACTGGCGTGTGCTACTACGCTGCAAAAAATATATGAAAAACCTCTAAATCCATCTTCTGATAAAACCGGTTGGGGGGAAATTATTGGTCGGATGGTTTCTAAGTCTATAACGGACACAGGTAGAAATATTTTTCGTTTCATATTATGATACTAGCTTATGCCCGCGGCTTCATCTGCGTGGACTACGCAAATTTCAAACTCTTTTTGACTGACTGACTGCTGATCAACAGCTCAAACTACTGGACGGATTTGTATAGTCCACGCGGACGAAGTCGCGGGCATAACCTATACTTAGTACTTATATAATTAACGACACGCACATAAGGGAGTAAAATAAATTTTGCATGTTTTCACATATTTGTCTTTGTTGAGAGTCGGTATCCATTCCATATATCAAATAATTTCAAATCCCAGATTTACTCGCACTATTTATAGTACTATTTCAAATATTATTTTTTCAGACGTTAATGATAATAATTGGGGCCAACGACGGCTCAACGTGCTCTCCGAGGCATGGAAAAAGTAAAAAGGCTAAATTCGGACCTTCAAAGTCAGTCACCCATCCAGTTACCGGCTTGGGTCAACGTTGAATGTTTATAATCGATTGATATGCGCTGTTACAACTAGGCCATCATCCGCCCACTCCATATTTTTGTATACGAGTGGGTATATCTACTTGCGATCAAAGGCTACACTTGCCCTTGGCCGACTTTTGTGCCCGGCTTATTTTTATCGACGGCTCCCCCTCAAGCCGCCTGCAATTTTTGTGCAATAACAATGCAACACTTTTCGGCTATACAACGTTTAACTGCAAGCTTTTAAAACTTCTATTATTTACGTCTTTTAATATTCACCGTTTCTATCTATTACCTGTTGCTATCCAAACGTACTCATTTCTTTTTAAACCTACTTTTACATCTATTACCTACATGTGAAATTGTGAAGTTTGTGAATGTTCAGTACCCGTAGTACAAGATTTTACGTCTCACCAAACGAAACCAAATTCGAGAGTCGAAATACTTCCGCGTTATAGTAAAATGGACCTAAACAGCCTTGAATTGAAGTCAAATATTCAATGCCACTGATTTTAATTTCGCAATGTTTCCGCTTGGAGCGCTGGCTGTAGAAGTGTAGACAAACTTGAGCTTTAAAACAAGGCATTTAAGATCCAGTTTACTGTAACGTGGAAGTATTTCGACTCTCGAATTTGGTTTGGTTTGGTGAGACGTAAAATCTTGTACTACGGGTACAGGATAGCCGTGGTTATCCGGCCGCGTTGAGAAGGTCGCGCGTCGCCAACGGCTCGGGTATAACGCAACCGCGGACTGACCAGCCGGGGGACATTCGACATTCATATTAGTATATATTAGTATGATAGTAGTAGATATTAGTATGTCAATTTTACGCCGAGGGGTCAATCGCACAGATAAATTATGAAACCCGGACCGGTCCGGGACGTCGAGCGGAATTTTCCAGGGGATACCTGAAAAACAGCGCTGAGGTAGTGTACCCACATGCACTACTACAGCATTACGCTGAGGAAATTCCCTTTTTTGGGACAGCTATGCGCCACAGACACGCATTCGGGTTTATGTCAGACATTTATTTTATTTTATTTTAGATTAATTTTACTGTAATTCCATGCAATTCGGCTGGGAAAATCGCCGCCTCTATACACGTACAGTCGTACACTATCTATAGGAGCTAAGTAAGTGCGGTGGTTTTATCGGTTGAAATGCATGGAAAGCCGTACGTATTAGTTAAGTATCTGTGATCTTTTTGTCTTCATGCTTTGTTTTTTTTGTTGTGTTTTTTGGTTTGTTTATGTACGTTTGTCTGGTGTTGTTCTGTTTTGTACTGTGCGCTATGGTCCCAAATAAAAGATTATTTATTTTATTTATTTATTTATTTATATTCACGACAACGACAAGTGATTTGTCAGACGAGTCTGTGTAATAATTGTTCTCTTTACTAATAAAATACTTATAACGTGTAATACAGTGCACTATTTTATTGGACGCCGAGAAATCCCTAAACTATAAGTGCAGGGCACTTGGCTCCGCCAGTGAAGGCAAGTCCACAAAAGTGGGTCCATTTGTGTGATATCACATGCTATAAACCATGACTAGAGCAATGCACTCGGGCCTAACCGATATCGATGTCCCACCTCAAACCGCATGCAATTTACGCTCAACAGAAATAATACTCCTCTACACTCGCATGCGGCCACGTTCCTATTGTTCCTATACCTCCGTAAATAGATAGTAAATTATGAAAGCTTTTAAGAGGAGTTTATTCGTAGTGCCCTCCAACAAACGTAGTTTGGCCCTCATTTGAATACTAACCAATCGACAACAATGAAATTTTGTGTATGTTCTGGAAATTAACACCCGTGTCATCATCATTAAGCAATAGACGTCCACTGCTGGACATAGGTCTCTTGTAGGGACTTCCACATGCCACGGTCTTGCGCCGCCTGAATCCAGCGACTCACTGCGACTCATCTGATGTCGTCCGTCCACCTATTGAGGGGTCTTCCAACGCTGCGTCTTCCGGTACGAGGTCGCCATTCCATCACCTTGGGACCCAAATGTCTATCGGTTGTACGAACTATGCGCCATGCCCATTGCCACTTCAGCTTTGCAACCCGTTGAGCTATGTTGGTTACTCTAGTTCTCCTACGGATCTCTTCATTCCTGATTTGATCACGTAGAGAAACTCCAAGCATAGCTCTCTCCTTCCCCCGCTGGGTGATTCGAGGTCCATACTTAGCGACCAGTTTTAAAGTTAATAGTTATTATTTACATACAATATTTGAGCTCGTGTATTTCATTATGAAATCTAGCAAACCACAGACACAGATATATTTTTCTAAAACGTGCAGCTACAAAATTTCATTAGTTAATAAATAACAAGCAAATAAGATCCAAACCAGGCCAGTTAACCAAAAATGGTGTGGTTTACTTCAGCTGTGGCTAGCTACCACCCTATCGGCAAAGCCGTGCCGCCAAGCGATTTAACGTTCCAGTCTAATGTTGCGCAGAAACTGACCAGGGGTATGGATTTAATAAAACTACATACCCCTTCCAAGTTAGCCACTTCCATCTTAGACTGTATCACCAGTTACCACCACATGAGATCGCAATCAACTTGTTTTAGAATTTAAAAATAAAGACAGCAATCGTATTGTAAGCTTTACAGTTTCAAGTTATTTCGCCCCTTTAGGAGTTGAATTTTCAAAAATCCTTTCTTAGCGAATGCCTACGTCATAATAGCTATCTGCATGCTAACTTTCAGCCCGATCCGTCCAGTAGTTTGAGCTGTGCGTTGATAGATCAGTCAGTCAATCAGTCAGTCAGGCAGTCAGCCACCTTTTCGTTTTATATATTAAGATAAGTATAGAAGTATGGATTTTCATTTAATTTTATCTATCGTGTAACAATACGTTTGGCTTTCATCAGTAAAATATTAATGAAACAGTAGGTACGCCCTGTACATAAAAGATGACTCTCGTAAGGAGCATCACAACTCCCACCGAATGGCGGCCACTCAGCCGGTCTCAGCCCCCGCGTTTAGACTAACTTCCTTTTGAATATTTAATGTCGGTTGCTCTGTTTACTTGCATTGAGTCTTAAGAGTAACTTAAGAGCTGCTTCATAATATGACAAACTAGGCGATAACTGGCGTGTGCTACTACGCTGCAAAAAATATATTAAGAGCTGCTTCATAATATGACAAACTAGGCGATAACTGGCGTGTGCTACTACGCTGCAAGAAATATATTAAGAGCTGCTTCATAATATGACAAACTAGGCGATAACTGGCGTGTGCTACTACGCTGCAAAAAATATATTAAGAGCTGCTTCATAATATGACAAACTAGGCGATAACTGGCGTGTGCTACTACGCTGCAAAAAATATATGAAAAACCTCTAAATCCATCTTCTGATAAAACCGGTTGGGGGGAAATTATTGGTCGGATGGTTTCTAAGTCTATAACGGACACAGGTAGAAATATTTTTCGTTTCATATTATGATACTAGCTTATGCCCGCGGCTTCATCTGCGTGGACTACGCAAATTTCAAACTCTTTTTGACTGACTGACTGCTGATCAACAGCTCAAACTACTGGACGGATTTGTATAGTCCACGCGGACGAAGTCGCGGGCATAACCTATACTTAGTACTTATATAATTAACGACACGCACATAAGGGAGTAAAATAAATTTTGCATGTTTTCACATATTTGTCTTTGTTGAGAGTCGGTATCCATTCCATATATCAAATAATTTCAAATCCCAGATTTACTCGCACTATTTATAGTACTATTTCAAATATTATTTTTTCAGACGTTAATGATAATAATTGGGGCCAACGACGGCTCAACGTGCTCTCCGAGGCATGGAAAAAGTAAAAAGGCTAAATTCGGACCTTCAAAGTCAGTCACCCATCCAGTTACCGGCTTGGGTCAACGTTGAATGTTTATAATCGATTGATATGCGCTGTTACAACTAGGCCATCATCCGCCCACTCCATATTTTTGTATACGAGTGGGTATATCTACTTGCGATCAAAGGCTACACTTGCCCTTGGCCGACTTTTGTGCCCGGCTTATTTTTATCGACGGCTCCCCCTCAAGCCGCCTGCAATTTTTGTGCAATAACAATGCAACACTTTTCGGCTATACAACGTTTAACTGCAAGCTTTTAAAACTTCTATTATTTACGTCTTTTAATATTCACCGTTTCTATCTATTACCTGTTGCTATCCAAACGTACTCATTTCTTTTTAAACCTACTTTTACATCTATTACCTACATGTGAAATTGTGAAGTTTGTGAATGTTCAGTACCCGTAGTACAAGATTTTACGTCTCACCAAACGAAACCAAATTCGAGAGTCGAAATACTTCCGCGTTATAGTAAAATGGACCTAAACAGCCTTGAATTGAAGTCAAATATTCAATGCCACTGATTTTAATTTCGCAATGTTTCCGCTTGGAGCGCTGGCTGTAGAAGTGTAGACAAACTTGAGCTTTAAAACAAGGCATTTAAGATCCAGTTTACTGTAACGTGGAAGTATTTCGACTCTCGAATTTGGTTTGGTTTGGTGAGACGTAAAATCTTGTACTACGGGTACAGGATAGCCGTGGTTATCCGGCCGCGTTGAGAAGGTCGCGCGTCGCCAACGGCTCGGGTATAACGCAACCGCGGACTGACCAGCCGGGGGACATTCGACATTCATATTAGTATATATTAGTATGATAGTAGTAGATATTAGTATGTCAATTTTACGCCGAGGGGTCAATCGCACAGATAAATTATGAAACCCGGACCGGTCCGGGACGTCGAGCGGAATTTTCCAGGGGATACCTGAAAAACAGCGCTGAGGTAGTGTACCCACATGCACTACTACAGCATTACGCTGAGGAAATTCCCTTTTTTGGGACAGTTATGCGCCACAGACACGCATTCGGGTTTATGTCAGACATTTATTTTATTTTATTTTAGATTAATTTTACTGTAATTCCATGCAATTCGGCTGGGAAAATCGCCGCCTCTATACACGTACAGTCGTACACTATCTATAGGAGCTAAGTAAGTGCGGTGGTTTTATCGGTTGAAATGCATGGAAAGCCGTACGTATTAGTTAAGTATCTGTGATCTTTTTGTCTTCATGCTTTGTTTTTTTTGTTGTGTTTTTTGGTTTGTTTATGTACGTTTGTCTGGTGTTGTTCTGTTTTGTACTGTGCGCTATGGTCCCAAATAAAAGATTATTTATTTTATTTATTTATTTATTTATATTCACGACAACGACAAGTGATTTGTCAGACGAGTCTGTGTAATAATTGTTCTCTTTACTAATAAAATACTTATAACGTGTAATACAGTGCACTATTTTATTGGACGCCGAGAAATCCCTAAACTATAAGTGCAGGGCACTTGGCTCCGCCAGTGAAGGCAAGTCCACAAAAGTGGGTCCATTTGTGTGATATCACATGCTATAAACCATGACTAGAGCAATGCACTCGGGCCTAACCGATATCGATGTCCCACCTCAAACCGCATGCAATTTACGCTCAACAGAAATAATACTCCTCTACACTCGCATGCGGCCACGTTCCTATTGTTCCTATACCTCCGTAAATAGATAGTAAATTATGAAAGCTTTTAAGAGGAGTTTATTCGTAGTGCCCTCCAACAAACGTAGTTTGGCCCTCATTTGAATACTAACCAATCGACAACAATGAAATTTTGTGTATGTTCTGGAAATTAACACCCGTGTCATCATCATTAAGCAATAGACGTCCACTGCTGGACATAGGTCTCTTGTAGGGACTTCCACATGCCACGGTCTTGCGCCGCCTGAATCCAGCGACTCACTGCGACTCATCTGATGTCGTCCGTCCACCTATTGAGGGGTCTTCCAACGCTGCGTCTTCCGGTACGAGGTCGCCATTCCATCACCTTGGGACCCAAATGTCTATCGGTTGTACGAACTATGCGCCATGCCCATTGCCACTTCAGCTTTGCAACCCGTTGAGCTATGTTGGTTACTCTAGTTCTCCTACGGATCTCTTCATTCCTGATTTGATCACGTAGAGAAACTCCAAGCATAGCTCTCTCCTTCCCCCGCTGGGTGATTCGAGGTCCATACTTAGCGACCAGTTTTAAAGTTAATAGTTATTATTTACATACAATATTTGAGCTCGTGTATTTCATTATGAAATCTAGCAAACCACAGACACAGATATATTTTTCTAAAACGTGCAGCTACAAAATTTCATTAGTTAATAAATAACAAGCAAATAAGATCCAAACCAGGCCAGTTAACCAAAAATGGTGTGGTTTACTTCAGCTGTGGCTAGCTACCACCCTATCGGCAAAGCCGTGCCGCCAAGCGATTTAACGTTCCAGTCTAATGTTGCGCAGAAACTGACCAGGGGTATGGATTTAATAAAACTACATACCCCTTCCAAGTTAGCCACTTCCATCTTAGACTGTATCACCAGTTACCACCACATGAGATCGCAATCAACTTGTTTTAGAATTTAAAAATAAAGACAGCAATCGTATTGTAAGCTTTACAGTTTCAAGTTTATATTGATAGATACATTATAATCTGAAGGATTGTTCCCTTATGTCATATCTACTTTAAAAGCAGGCTTAAAACAAGCGACGAGCAAAATTAAAAATAACATATAAAATGCCTTTTGTTTATTCATGCCAGAATAAAAACTTTTTAATTGTAACAAAAGCGTATACTTAATTCGCGATTCGCGTGCCAACTGCCAGTATAGGCAAGCAATTTTAGAGAGCTGCAGAGAAGACATGACATTTTATAATCAATCAAAATCTATTTAAATATAAAAAATAAAAATGAATCGTCGAAATGTAGTAGGGGGCTTCCAACATCAATGTATAGCGCAACTTCTGAACGACTGCTCCAAATTGGACAATCTTTATTTTTTGTTCGTTATTGTCAGGACAAGGTTTTTGGAAAATCTATGGGGAAAAACGGATACCGCGGGACGCGGGCGATGGTGCGGGCAAAACTAAGTTATAAATATCCTCTGATGATGAAGCTGAAGTCATTTGTGAAATTAGATTCTTTTACATAGCCTTTCTCGGAGCATCTTAGGTGTTACTATATCCATAGACATAAACCTATTCGAATAACCACCCTCCGAAGCGATGAGCTTTACTTTTTTTCAAAATCAATTGCTCGGTCTATAATTACTCAGTAGCCAAAAAATAACATTAACTTATCTTAAATAAAGTCTGGAAACAGAAAACAGTATTACTTCTAATGGAACAGTGTGTAATCCACAATAGCTGAGTAAATCTTTGTGCTCAGAAAATACTCGATGGCACTTAAACTGTAAGCTCACCTACAAATATTTACAGAGATTCTTCCTATACATACACACCTATACTTTCTTCCTGGAGATGGACATAAAATTTTACGTCCGTCTCCGGAAAAGAAACAATTTTTAAATACCGAAATCTATGCGGATGAAGTCGCGGACATCATCTAGTTAAATGTATATATCTAGCATTGATATCCTGCTATGATGCTATGAAAAATGCTAGGATGAGATGATAATATCATTTAGTTCAAGGTTCAACTTTCACTGGAGCTGAAAAAGGAATGTAATGAAACGTTCTCTAAATAAAGGATGATAGGTACATCATGGGTACATCACATAGGGACCATCTCGACTCACCGATGGCGGCACGATGATGGCGGCCACTCAGCCCTCGCGTTTAATATAACTTACTTTTGAATATTTAATGTCGGTTGCTTGGTTTGCTTATACTGAGCCTAATTTTTGAAACGAAATCTGACCTTCATGAATTAATACTCGTAGGTAAATAAGGTTACTGACTGGTAACGACCTCTAAGAAGGTATAGTACGCGAACAGTTTAAATGGCGATCGGTGTATGATGAGGCGAAGGGACGCCCCGCACACCCGCACGTCACCCGCGCTCGCCCGCACCGGGCTGTGCGGGTGTGCGGGGTGTTCCTTCCCCGATTGTCATCTCGACTTGTCGCGTTCTATAGGTGTGTAGTACTAAACTACTTGCTTAGAGTTGGTGGATTGACGATGTCGATGCGTCAATTTCAAGACGAGCTCAAACCAAAACCTGAATAACTGACATTTGCATTCTCTCTAAAATAAACATTGTGTAATTTACACTAAACGCATATCGTTCCCCATTCCTATATGTGTATGTACTCGTAGGTAACAATGTAAGCCGCATTTATTTTTCCTGAAAGCTTTTAAGCGCGGTAAAGTAGGTATGTGTTTTTCAAACAAAAACGATTATTCTCACTTGGAAAAGGTTTCAAGTTGTTAAAAGCGAATGGAAAATTTATTTTTTGAATGTAATTTTTATTTATAAGTCAGTGGTATAAAACTGAATTTCATAAATATAACATTTAGATTCCTTAATATTTTACAATAAATTGAAATGAATAAAATAACAAGTACCTATTTTTACAGACGTATTGTGAATTGGCATCGCGTCGTAACGCAGTTTTATATTATATTTTGGCTTAGAGCCTGTGAAACTGGATCTCATGAAAAACATGAATCAAAATAGCAAGACATATTTTATGGGCATCAAATGAGTTTACGTAAAAATTGTGTAGGTACTTTTCCTTTTATATTTAGACATAAAATAAGTACATAAAAAAACAGAAAGAAGCGAGAACTCTAGCAAATCCAGGGAAGGTAGGTTGAATGAGTAAAAATAACTTAATCACTTTACCTTTTTAGGGTTCCGTACCTCAAAAGGAAAAACGGAACCCTTAAAGGATCACTTTGTTGTCTGTCTGTCTGTCAGTCAAGAAACCTACAGGGTACTTCCCGTTGACCTAGAATCATGAAATTTGGCAGGTAGGTGGGTCTTATAGCTGGCGGGGAAAAATCTGAAAACCGTGAATTTTGTGGTCACATCACACAAAAAAATTAAATTGTGGTCATAAACTAATAATTAGTATTTTCAATTTTCGAAGTAAGATAACTACATCAAGTGGGGTATCATATGAAAGGGCTTCACTTGTACATTCTAAATTTATTTATTTTTAGGTATAAAAGTTTTTGATTTATCATGCAAAATGTCGATAAAATACGATTGTATTACGGAACCCTCAATGCGCGAGTCTGACTCGCACTTGGCCGGTTTTTTCTTAGGATCTCGCTTTCACGTGCGCTCTTTATAAAGTAAAGAATCACGGAGTATGACGGTCAAGGAAGCATAATATTTTAATAACGCCATACCGTACCAGCTTTGACCTACGTTTTGCGAAGTTATGGCTATTTTTCTTAATTACTTACTGCATTTGCTTACGAATCCTATTTTTCCTTTAATACTTCCCGTTTCTAATTATGATTCTGTAGTTTTGTTTCAGTGTACCTTTTCGTATTTTTAAAACTCCCAATCAAGGTGGATTGAGAGTTCTAAAAATACGATCCTACCTTTAGATTTATTATTTCCACGCTAAAGCGAAATAATATTTTAAGTGCAAAACGGCTTTAGCTGCCGAGCTTAATTGACCAAGCCTGCCCTATAAGTGCGTCATCGGCCAATACCACAAGGTAACAAAACGCCCACCATTGGATGCGTCTTAAAGTTAAGAAGTTACGTTATATTGTATTAAATATTTATCTATAGGTATTTTAAAAAATACAAAATGTATTCTTAAAAACATGCATTTTTATTTTACTTAATAATATGAACCTAACCAAATAGGTATCAATACAATTACAATTAATTACCTATCTACACGAATATTTGAAAAAATATATAAATTCAAGTAGATCTACATATTTTAGAAACATGAAACTCTCACGCCAAATTCTTTTTTTGCCACATAGGTCTCGATTTATACAACTAAGTATAAATCTCATTTTTAAAGTTCTGAAATTCACGCGAACGAAATGTACAAATTAGGGTTCTACTTCTATGCGGTCTAGAAATCAATTTGTTAACTTGAACCTCTCGTCGATCACGTCCCATTTTAGCTCATTCGCTGACAGCTGTAGTTTTTTTATTCGCCCATCTGGTAGATGTTACCTATTATTAATCGTTAGCATTTTATTATTGCGAACTATGTGTCCTGCCCATTTCCACTTCTGACTTCAGTCGCGGGTGTTCTCTTTGCTGGTTGCGTGGTAACTATCTTTAGAAAAACTCAAGTATCGAGTTTATGATTATACCATAATTTGTAAATATTTTTCTTAAATAAATAAATTATTTTTATTATTAAGACCCGAATAGACTTCTGTATAAGTCTTAACTTATCCATTGTTGAACATCCTTATGTGCACGCCATTCTTCTCGGTGTTGGACGAGTCGCTTCCAAGTTTTGCCAAAGTAGACTTCAGCCAGTTTGAATTACCAAAATAACCCCGCCAAAGAAAGCCAAGAACTTTTTGCTAATTAGGGCACAGTGGAGTGTCTTATGTAGTGTCCACCGATGCGCTAGAGGGGTCTACTACAAAACATATTCATCGAGATTTTTACTTTCTATTAATTTATATTTGGAACAAGGAACGCTGTAGGTACTCTTCAATGAAAGACTGAATTTTATTCAGTCGGACACTCCATATTTTACAGCGTCGATAAATGTCATTTTCAGAAATCTGACGCGTTTGAACCCTTTTGTAATGTACCTTTTATTATCCTTAGAGTCAATCCGTCCATTATTATAAGAAATATTATTTCCAAATACAACGTGAAAATTTTTACTTCTCATGCGACATTTTAACTTTTGGTGTCCAAAAACGATTTTAGTCGTTATTTTAAAGGTAAACTGTTGTGACATGACAATTGACAAATGAAGTTAAAATAGCGCGTGAAAACTCATTTTGTATGTATTATAAGACTTTGTGTATTTACATCTACCAAACTAATAAAGAAATTCATTTAGTTGTCCCTCGCAAACTAGCCTGTTAGGGTGGAAGACACGGTCTGCTCGCGAAATTCAAATTTAATTGGTTTTTCGCTATTTGTAAACTAATACGACAAAGTAAGCTTATGGTATTCAAATTGAGCCCCTAGCAGTATCATCTTCACAGGCTTATATAAAAATCTTTACTTGAAAGTGTACAGTTTAAGAAATTAGTCAAAATAATGAGTTTGACGTGAGCTACTCACAAATTAGTCATTATTTCGACTAATTTCTTAAACTGGACACTTTCAAGTAAAGATTTTTATATACCTAAACCTGTGAAGATGATATTGCTAGGGGCGAAATTTGAATGCCATAAGTCTACGTTGTCGCATTATTATAGTTTACAACCAAATTAAATTTGAATTTCGCGGGCAGACCCGTGTCTTGGGCCTTAACTGAAAAAATCCGGTGCAATTTCGTTTTTGAATTTAAATAATATTAATTAGAAGATATCATGAATCTGTCATTAGACGAGCTCTACCAGGCTTCAAACTTTAAGCTTAAATTACAATTTATTACTCGGTCTGCGGTCAAGAAAATACTCTAGGAAAATTGCTGTGGTTTGTACAAAATAGAAATTATGATATCTACCTATATTAAGTTGAAAATATTTTCATCAGAAATGAACAAAACCAATTACACCTACATGTGAAATGTAGCTCTAAGCATGGAAGATAAAAACTATCTTCTCTTATTCTCTTCGACTCTCCTACTACCTACTGAAAGACAAGTAATATAATACAAATAGAATAAACAGTAATGAATCGGGTGCAATACTTTATTCTGCCAAAAAAAACAATTCAATTGAGAACCATTTTCATTTTGAATTCGGTTGAAAAGCCGAAATCTTTTTATCTTTTAAAACGTAACTTACCTTATTTGTCTAAGAATTAATTTGGTTTTCTCTCAGTCTTATTTGTTTAGCAGGCGTCGTGAGCTCGTGGTTCATCGCTCATTCTCAATAATATAGGTATCTGAAATTTACTAATGACGCTTCTCTTAAAATATCAGAAGGTAGCTTTTACGTTGGTCTAGCACATTGGGATATTACGAGTATACCTCTCTCCTTCGATAAAAAAAACAATAGGTATATTATGTATGTGCAAATATGGCTAAATAAGCAGTATGAATAAGGACGTGAATATTTAGGCAATTACACAAAAAATGTTACACACAATAATTAAAAAGGGTCTACATTATGCAAATTCTCTTCTCTGACATTCCTTCCTTCCATCGTCACTTTGACCATAAATTATATTTTACTGTTCATTCTGTGATTGCTACTCTTTGTACAAAAACAAACGAAAAAACGACGTCTGAAAGAAAACGTTGAAATAATTAAGTTATTTTCACAATTTCTTACATTTCTCTGGAAATTCTCCTTAGTTTTCGTTGACTCTTGTTTGTTTTTGTTTGCTTAAGCAAAACATTTAATGAAAAACTTATACACCAACTTAATTTTGCCCTCTTTTATAATAAAATGTTCCCTTAACTTTAGTTGAACTTACTCAGCTCAAACCGTCCATCCACAATTTACACGTCCAGCCAATTGCTATTACGTTATCTTTTCGAATGACAAACATACTTGATTTTTTTGCGGGGCAACAAATATGTTATAAATTTTATAAATTGACTTATTTATATAAAACTAAAAAATTAAATATTAAATGCAAATGCTTAAGTTATAGCTACCTCTTCGAATATCCAGGCTCTAGCTATTGCCCGTTAGCTAAAATATAAGCGCCAGCTTGAGTCACTTGATGCATCTTTGTAGCACGACACTAATTAAATTTTATTGTTGTCATCTGCCAAGCATTAGATTACATTTAGGTTTAATAAAGAGAAACAATCCTAGAATGCTATAGGCCAGTAAAGCATAATGCTTTAATAGCGGCAACACGTGTCTTAAGGAATATTATTTGCATAATTTCCCCGAGTTCCTTATTAATTATTACGTGTACGGTGTACCTAGCCTTTGTAAGCCTATGTTTTACGTTGTTGGACAATCTGTGTTTATAGAGTTGTACTTAATTTTATATTATATTATTTGAACTGAGACAGGTTGCTTCTACGGTATGGGTCTTAAGGATCTGACTTCTAGTTGTTCTGGCGATTGTACTATTTTTGTATCTAATATAGCTGTCCTGACTTCCTCCATGTCCACGACACTGTCAATGTTTTTAATCCCAATGTGGCAATCTGATTTCCATTTTTTTTAAAATGGAAATCAGATTGCCACAGTAGTGCTAGAAAGCAATGACGCGGATGAACTGCTAGAAATGAACAAAATTAGGATAGGTCTATGCATATGCCAAGCGATGCCAGCCGATGCTGGGCACATGATCACATAGCAGCGAAATGCACCGGAGTGGACAGAAGTCAAAAATGCCATATTTGTGCTCAAGATGGTCATAAAGCCATAAATTGTACGAATAAAGCTTTCTGTCCGCTTTGCAATATAGAAGGTCACTCATCAGGTAGTGGGAGCTGCAAGCGTTTCCAGCAGGCTCTAGCTAAAGCCAGACAGAACAAAAGACGAAAAGACTCTGAAATAAATAGATAATGGCGTTCAAAGTTCTTCAATTGAATGCAAATAGAAGTATTAGTGCCCACGATATGGCCTTGGTAACGGCATCGGAAAAAAGTGCGATTTTATAGCTCTCAGTGAACCTAACTTCGCAAAATGCAAAGCTAGTAACCAGCACCACTATGTCAGTGAGGATCTAGGCGCCATGATAATAAATCACAGTAAAAAATACCACGTGACAAAATATCGCACAGCGGGCTGTTTTATCTGTATCGAAACTGGAGATATTTCACTTTATAGCGTATATATCAGTCCTAACAAGTGTACCACTGATGGGTTTGTAAATTACCTGTGTGATATCCAACATGACATAAAGGTATTAGCGTGCCCTTCAAATAAAGTCATCGTAACAGGAGACTTCAATGCTAAACATACATGCTGGGGGGGCAACCAAACGACAAGAAGAGGTATTGAACTACTGGAATGGGCACATTCCTTAGAACTAAATATTGTTAACGATGGATTAGTGCCAACTTGTGTACGCCCAAACGGTAAGTCATACATTGATATGACATTTGTAAGTGACAACGTGATGACAGACAAAATTAATTGGACAGTCTCAGAGGATGATGTATCTATGAGCGATCACAGACTTATAGTTACTAGCATAGAAGGTAAGGGTAAGGACACGCCAAAATATAGATTTGGTAAAACTAATTTAGAGGCATTTAACTCGGCTTTTGAAGCATTAGTCAAGAAAAAGGAAGTAAACTATGCAGAATGTGACAATGCACTTAAAGTAGCATACAAGCTAAGCACACCGCAAATAAGATGCGATGACAACTACAAATTTACCTTACTGGTGGACACAAGACATACAAGTGAAAATAAAAGAAACTAGAATGAGGCGGAGAAAATTCCAGAAATGTAAAGAGGAAAAGAAAAGAGGAGAGTTAGAACAAGAATACAAGGCCTGCAAAAAAGAACTAAAATTTGCCCTAATTCTGGCAAAAGTGCAGAAGTGGAGTGATCTGTGCAACAAGTTAGAAGAAGATGTTTTTGGTAGTGCATATAAAATAGTCAAAAGCCAACTTCAGCTACCTAATCCTAAGACAAACCTTTCTCTGGAAGAGAAAAAGAAAGTTTTTAGTGACCTGTTTATAGTATCAAAATGTGAAGAACTGAAAAGAGAATATATAGATAAAGAATATGAAGATTTCGAAGGCTTGAAGTTCTCAGTGAAGGATATAAAGGATGCTGCGGACAGAATAAAGAAATGAAAAGCCCCGGGCCCAGACTCAATACCACCGGAAGTTATAAATCAGGTTATACTAAAGTTTCCACTCTATTTTACCCAGCTATTTAATGGGCTCCTAGAGAGCGGAAAGTTCCCTGATAGCTGGAAGCTCTCAAAACTCATCCTTATTGACAAACCAAAAAAGTCGCCAAGGGAACCTAATAAATATAGACCAATTTGTCTGATCAATGTCCTAGCAAAGACTTACGAAAGACTTCTTAACACTAGACTCATACAGGAAATAGACAGAAACGGAGGATTCCAAGAAAATCAGTACGGCTTTAGAAAAGGTAGAACGACAGTAGATGCAATAACGCAAGTAACTAATATCGCAAGACAAGCAAAAAAAGACAATAAATGGAACGGTTTAATCCTGGTCGATGTGCGAAATGCGTTCAACACTGCATCCTGGTCGAAAATAATAGCTATGCTGAAAAGGAAGAACGTAAGCAAATATCTAATAAATAGCACCTAGATCATAGAGCTATTCAACTACAGAAGGGAGTTCTAGTCGAGATAGGAGGAGGTGTTCCCCAAGGATCAGTCCTTGGTCCAACCCTATGGAACATATTGTACGACGATGTCATGTCGGTGGAGGTTCCGGAAGGTGTCAAACTAATTTATTATGCAGATGATTTAGCAGTGTCAGTGACAGCCAATAATGCGGAAGATCTAGTTAGGAAAGGGGATGAAGCTCTGCATAACATAATGTTATGGATGACCCACAACCGACTAGAAATCGCTCCAGAAAAAACGGTGGCTATTATTTTCAACAGAAGATTAAACGCAGAGTACGTCTTCACCTGCGGCAACACACACATAAAACCCACCCCAACCGTTACTTACCTAGGAGTGACTCTGGATTCGAGCCTGAACTTCGGTAAGCACATAAACCTGGTATGTGAAAAAGCCCAAAAAACTATTAAGGCACTCACCTCAATACTACCAAATACACGTGGACCGAACTCGCGAAAAAAAAAAGGTTGCTTCTACGGTGCCAGCTAGGCTGACTTTCACGCCTAGACACATGCCTAGAACTATAGATACGTCCAATGTCCATATAACGGCTAGTGAGCAAGGGAAAGTCGCAGGCACCAGAGCACGAGGCATTTCGCCCATTGAGATGGGCAGATTAAATAAAGGCAGCAATCCAATTACACGAGTGTGCAAAAAAGGTACCTATCTGTCGGGGAGGAACAGAGGCGGATTTTCAGGAGAGGCACAGGTGAAATGATGACCACAACCAGTCTGCCAAGACTGTAACGCTTACAAAAAGAATTTTAGACTATTTTTCTAAACAAGATTAACCAATATCAAATTATTTAGTTCGTAATTTTTCTTAATAATTTTAGTTCGATTTTTACCACATACTTTAATCTATACGCTACGATTGGTCTCTATGCAAGCATAAATTACACAGCATATGTTATCTCGCTTTGGCAATTAGGTACGATTTCGTGAACGATTTTCAAACATATTCAGACTTCCTCATATTATTATTTGCACAATCTCTTAACTCATTCTGCTTATATAATTTGCTCGGATATTGTAACCAAACTTCCAATAGATTCGATGCCTAAAATGTGCTTAATATTCACGATATTAACGTCATAAAAGGTAACCGGAGTCACCAGCAGGAAAGAAAGACTGAAATAACAATTTTCATAAAAAATGAATTATGATCTTACTCTTCGGAGGCGGTCCGAAGTATGATAAGGTAATGCCGCTGTAATTAGAGTGACTTTACTTTGATAGCGGTCCCCCTATATATGAGTATACTTCTATAATTCAGTTTACCTTTAAATACTGACACTTCGGAAAGGTTTATTTTTTTTACTTTAATACTAGATTGTATATAGGTAGTCTAGGTTACTAAACCAAACTGCGAAACGAACAGAAAATAACAATCTTCCGCTCCAAGGAAAATCCACCAATCGATTCTATACAACCAAACGAGCAACGTTTGCTTACCTGAAAAATTTATTAACAGAATTTTCAGAACAAGAAACTGAATATTCTTTTTCACCCTTGCTTAAATCACATTTTAAAATGATTTAGATCAAGGCCCAAGACACGGGTCTGCCCGTGAAATTCAAAATTTAATTTGGTTTTTCACAATTTGTAAACTAATGCGACAAAGTAGACCTATGGCATTCAAATTCATCATAGTTTACAAATTGCGAAAAACCAAATCTTGAATTTCGCGGGCAGACCGTGTCCACCTTAAGTATATTTTATATGTCTAACTTTGCAATAAGAAGATTGCTTTAATCCGGAGTCAAACATTAAGCAAGCTGATTAAAAGTGCTTATCGGGATTTTGTAACGATTTTATTTCAATTCTAACTTTAATGCTAGATGAAAGCATTTTTACGAAGGTGAGATGTTTAATGGAAAAAGTTTTAATGGGATTTGATGAACGCAACGCTCTTCTTAATATAAATTTCTCAGAGCAATTTTCCCAGTCACGGACCTCATTTCTTTGCAAATACATGATTGTTGTGACGCACAAATAATATAGTGTGGTGACTAATAATATAATAAGTGATCTATTTTTCATTCAAAGTCAATGTCAAATAATTTATTCAAAGTAGGTATATTGTCAGTTGTTGGATTGGTAAGATGATGTAGTGGTGATAATAATTAATTACGTAATCTCAAAACTAAAGCTACGAGGATTCATTACCCGTTACGTAAACTTAAAACTAAAGCTACGAGAAAGAGCCGACAACAAATTCGGCCGGGTATTCTTTTACATCATCATTTTTTTAAATTATTTTATTTGTTTTCGGATATAAGTGAAAATAGACGTATGGGCTACAATTTTCATTCAAATTCTTCGGTTCATACTTATTATTCATCTATTACAAATGCGAATGTGTATCTAACTGCCTTAAGGGTACTTCTCCCGTGACGGGTACAGAAATACTGTTCATCCCAGAGGCAGATATAGGTAGCTACTTTTAGTATTGGAAAATCAAAGAGTTGCTACGGGATTTATAAGAACCTAAAACATTTGCAAAAATATTAAGCTCGTAGAAGATCTACCATCTATACTTATAATTAAACTGTAACTGGCAAATTTTTGTACATTAAATACTTATATTTTGAAAATTTTAGTGGGAGGAAACATTATCGATATAGACCCCAAAACAATTTTTTTAATTTTTGTCTGTCTGTCTGTCTGTCTGTGCGCGCATCACGCAAAAACTACTGAATGGATTTAAATAAACCTACAGAACGGATTTAAATAAAATTGCAAGAGTCGTGACCACACCATGACCCGTGCAATTGGGTTGAAATATCGACAAATAAAAACATCAAATTAATCGTGGTTATCTACATTAAAATGTGTCGTTAAACCACGGAATAAGATTTCTCACAGGATTTAAAAAACCTAAATCCACGCGGACGAAGTCGCTCTTTCTCGCAGCTCGGGCGGGCGGGTATCTAATATACCTACTCTACTTTACTCAAAACAAGACGTAGATAGTGCTAGGACAAAATCTGTCCATGCTAATTCATATAACAAATGCAAATATTAACAACGTAGGTAGGTATACCTAATACCTATCCTATATAAATATAAGAAGTTATAAGGTACTAATTTAGAAATAATGATTTTTTTCGTAATATCTTAACTGTTTATTATCTTAATAAGTAAAGTATTTAAGCTTTACGAAATATGGTGAATCTTCCAACTACGAAAGACCACGAAAAGACAATAAAGGTATTAACGCTAGCTCGTTATAAGGGTCCTACCATCTTGCCGTAACACCATGCAGACATAAATTAAGAACGAATGGCCCAAGTTTCGACTCTAATGCCAGATAGGATAGATTAAACGTCCGTGTAGAAGAAAGAGCGACAATCGATGAGAAAGAATGACACTTATTTTAGTCTTTTTCCCTTTGTTTTTCTTTGTTCGTGTTGCAAAAGACGTGACTCCTTTAAGGAAAACCGTAATAGCTCTGGCATTCCTTACACTTGAATCTGTAAACTTCTACGTGTCCTCTACGATCTTGGAATAATACTTATAATATTGTGTAATATAGTAAGATTGATGATTATGTTCGATGCTCCACACGTGTGATTCAGAACTCATCAATCAACGGAAATGTTTCCATCTGCTGCAGTTGCAGCTATTCTGTGAAACGTTGCCTGGGTAGGGCATAGCTATTTCTCTCTTAAATGTCGCCATCTCAGTTGACTTATTTATGGAGCTAAATTTAATGTTTGGAAAGGTCTTCGAAAAATTATTACGCGAAACGGTTCAAATGTCTTTTTTCATTCATTTATCCAACTCCTTTTTGTTAAGCAATTAATAATTGTTATTTATAAAGGCACCTACTGTAGGGTCGTAACAATGTCACAACTAAAGACGAATATCCGAATTAAGAAACCTCATAATAATTTTAAAATATTTAACACAGTATCGCTAGTGGGAGTAAAATGAAATAGTTATCACTTGCTTTAAACAGTGAAGGAAAAATTCGAAGGAAGGCAGCGCGTGATGAAACCTGCATTGTGCATACTTGCATGCCTCCTTAAATTTCTCAAAGTCTGCCAATCCGTACTAAGCCAGCGTGGTAGAAACTGTTCTCATTCTGACAGGAGACCCATAATCAGTAGTGAGCCGGCGATGGGTTGATCATGATGATGATGAAAACTATAGGTAGGTATAGCTAAAAAATGTAAGGGTTCATAAGTAATTTAATTCAAAACAAAAATCTATAGTACGTGACGGGTCGAAATGGCAGTTGGAGAGGGTGTCCCCCCGCCTTATACCCCGATTGCCATCTCAACTTGTCGCGGTCTATAGAGTAGGAAATATAAATTAAATGTCCAATAACAAAGGCCTCAAACAAAGCAAGATGTAATCGGGCAGTGGTTACACAAAGCACGTAGAACAACCACATTCCGCCGATTACAAGCCGCGTCCACTGTTGTCGTGACCGCACCCTTTACATCCAAAGCGTATAAATACACGTGAGTTTCGAAAATCGATAGGTCTCAGCTGCCGTCATTTTGTATGTGCTACAAAATAGATGACCAATATACTTACCTTCTACATTTATGTATTTCTGCTTTTCTTTTCTTTTAGAGTTCCGGTACCAACGGAATTACTAAGCCTCCAAGGTCCGTCCATCTGTTCATCTGTCAGGGGGTTGTATCTCAAGATCCGTAATACGTAGAGAGTTCAAATTTGTGTGAATATTTCTATTGCTGCTATAACAACAAAATAATGGTAATTTCAAAATGACTGCGATATAATTTAAACAAAATTTACAAGAAAAAGAATGTGCAGAACAACTCGCACTTGATTGGTTTTTGTATTACCCTCAGAATCGTGATTTTTAGTGATATTTCTAAAAATGTCGACAAAAAAAAACGGCAATTAATTAGACGAATTCGTAAAAAGAACACAGTCATCCTATATTGATTCTGTTTTTCGTTAGAGAACCATAAAAATTACACTGAAAAATGTTAAATGAGACCCACTGGTTACGAGATGGAACCTAAGCTGCCACGATCGATGTCATAACCCTAATAAGGACCACTATAGGGGTTCGTATTAAGAGCCGGTCTTTATTAGAAGACGTGGCCTAAAACACAAGTCCAACTAGGAGTTTAATAATATTTGTTAATATTACTTAGTCATTATTTAATAACTATTTTACATGAAAAATAATAGATCAATAAATTTTCTAAATATAAGCATTTCAATAAAGGTGACCATCTTATTGGGTGCAAGTATCTTATATTATGTCGTAAATAACTGTAAACCACGAAATAAGCCTAAAATCATTAGGTCCATCATATTTCATAATATGTACTCTTTATAAATTTACATGTTAGTAGGAAATCTTTGAAATAAAATATTTATTTGGATTTTCTGATCTTTATTTGCACTTTAATATCTGTGGGTTTATTTGTCCGGACATCACAGCCATACTACTAGAATCTTCCTTCCGGTACATCCATATTTCCTGGAACCTGTTTCTACCTTATATAAACAACTTAACCTCCAATCCGGGTTTATTAGTCTTGGGATGACCCTAATATGAATCAAACGCAGTTCCGATATCCACAGTCTTATATTCAGGTACACTAGTAACATCCACTTAGTTTATATCTAGCTTAATTAATCACCTAGTACTTATATCTCGCTTAATTACTTTTATATCGTCCATCTTTTTTTCTCGCTGCGTCCGTCCGACGCCGCTACCACTGTCACACCTCCACTCACGGGTGACAGATGGCAGGTTTTCTGTGTTGCCTACAGTCGTCCATCCTGCTCCAGATATGTCCTCATATCTGACCACTCGGCCTTCCAACCGAGGGTAATGCCCTCATACCCATAACTCAATAGGAGCAACATAGAATACCTTAACAGTCCTATATTATAATTAATATGATTAGTATAATAATTCCTCTAACAGATCAAAGCTAACATTGTTAGATTTAACAAGTGCACAAAACAAGTGCCAATGAGACCTACAAAATACTGGTATCAATAATCATTATGTACATTGCAATCAACATCTTTAAGTCTAATTCTTATAAATACACAACAAATCACACTGAGATAAGTAAATAGTAAATACTATAAGTCATTCTGATTTAAGCTTGATATTAAGAAAATTGTATGATCTAGTTATTGTTAGTGATATACGTATACAACCAATTCACAATAGTATAATCAAATATTGAAATCAACACAATTTATGTTAATACTTAATACAAGGAAATTATAGTGAAATCAATAATTTTATTTTTAAATATTATTATGAACTACATATTCTTCAAGTTTGTATTTGTATTTAGTAATACGTGAATAAATATTTGCATGGCAAATGTGGCAATACTAATTATGAGAATTATAAAACATCTTTGGTAATTTGCATTTAAAGCGAATAAAATATAATCAACCTTAAACAAAACAACAACGAGGAAAGAAAAGAAGGATAGTGAATTATCACCAACTTGAATTCTGAGTGCTAAGTACTCTATGATTTTAAACAATGTCACTATCAGTTTTCAATTAAAGTAAGTTTGTTTGCCCTTTCCTTCTTACCACTGTAATGACATGAATTCTAATCCTACATAATGCTCTAATGCAACACAAATTACAATATTTTCACTAGTATATACATTTTAAGAGATATGGTAAGAGTTGTTGGATCCCATTGACCATTACTAACACTTTATACAAAATTAATCACAAAGTTTTACAATATACTAATGAACCTAACTACTTCTGTAGACTTCATAATTTCTTTAAACTTAAAAATAAATTAAAAGAATATCTTATAATCCAATGTTCTCATACAATTGATGAATATTTGATATGAGTTGACCTTGATTATAATGTCTTTGTAGTGTTTCATGCATTACCAATTTGACTATCGTGAATTGACATTTAATTATTCTCAAGTGGTACCTACTGATTGACACCGTTGAAAAATAAAAATAAAAAAAATATATATATATATTACAATATAAGTATGTAACGTAAAACAAATAATAAGAAAACAATATGCCAATCTTTAATTGCATATATGTAGTATTATACTAAGCAATATCGGTAAGTATATGAATAATGATTGTAAAATAATTTTGCAGACCAGAAAGGCAGAGATGTCGGCACAGATATTATGTGACCATATTTTGTACTCTACTTGAATAACAATAAAAGATAATTACCTATCAAATTGAGTTATTGAATATTGAACCTATGTCTACGAAGTCAAGATAAATAATATGGTTAAATGTAGTTGTTATTATTAATAAGTACTAAGATCGAAACAAACCACAATGTATTCTAAGGAGACCCCAATAATCATATTATTCCAGAAATTTAAAGAAACATGAATCCACTAATTGATAATGATACACACAGTACAGATCACTATGAGATCTACAATGTGTAAAATGTAATCCTATATTTTCAAATAACTGAGACGACTGCCTCTGACTGTATCTCGATTGTAGCACAACAAATACTATTATTAATATAACAAAATAAGTCACAATGATGTTAGTCAAGGTATTATTGTATTATTATAAACTCGTTACCTGTGATGCCCCATATCATCCTTGCACTAGGGGCAGATGCATGCATAACTGTGTCTACCATAAGCCCCGTAAGTGCGATAGAGAGCGCAACAGACGGCGTTTTGTTGCCCCATTTTATTGTCTCGCAAGCAACGAGTCCTTCATGGCACTATAGACTTAATTGATGTAACATACAATAAAATCTGATTTCTGGAAACTTCCATTCTTGTACATTCTTGAGCGCGTAAGGACGAACGATGCCAGAGACCCTCGTCCTCTTATGATAATATGGTTAACTTGAACACGGTGATTGAGGACAAACAGCACCAAACGCTGCACCAACCCAGCGTCATGCTGAGCCGTGAATTGCCGCATCGGTCACCGTTGCTTGTCTCGTGTCAGTGTGTAACAAATGAATGACAAAGATGTAGGAAATTATTTCGTGATACATTGGTGTACTTATACGCTTTAATAACATATCAGCGATCCATACATTAATACCTAGCGAGTGAAGTAAGCAAGCCTTCGTGCGCGAACTGCTTATATAGTCTATTGGAATAGATGTTACTTGAAATAGTATTTAAGAATTTGCTCTTTACTGTGCTGTTTCCACCAAACATCAACGTAATACAATGAGTGACTGCGAAGATGTACATTAACATGAACCGATATTTAGCATTTACAATCAGCATGTCATTTTAGATCTACTTTAAAGGGTCTATACAACTTCTAGCTACTACGTACCGAATTCAGCAAGACATAATTAATATATCATTACGGAATACGTCAATTATAAGAACTTTAATTTGAATTTAAGTAACCCTTGAACATTAGTGAGTATCTGCTAGAACAGGTAAAGTGATTTCCAACCATGATATCTACTTCTGTACTTCTATTCTGTAGATAAATCTATTATCATTAATAAAAAGGATACACCCTTTCCACTTGCCGACCCCGAATTAGTCTGCTTGTTTTCCATCAAATTAACTAGACTCCCTCTTGTCACCATCGCGACCCGATCAGTTGCTGAAGTTCATACTGAAGATCACCGTCCACTCGCATCGGGATTATCGAATCAGGTTTTACCAGACTATTATTGTTCGTCATTTTTCAGACGCTTCGTCAGCCGTTTTCCAATTCGTTTGTTGGTTCTTACTAGGACCAGCTTTTGTCACCGGAATACGATCCATTGTTTACGTCAGTATTGCCACCTTCCATTTGTCATTCTTGATTCCTTATTCTTAGGTCTATATTATAGTCAATGCTGCCCTCCTTTGGCACGATTGCTACAAAATCAAAAATTTCCACTTGCTGTATGTCACAATTGGGACATGAATTAAATTTTCCAATAACAATATGTCTCATTTGGAACATATAAAATAGACAACCTTTGACACAATTGGGACAAGTTATATTACATAAACTATTCTCAGTAATTACCGCTTATCACACCAGGAATAAGTCCATACATAAGTCGGTATTCTTTTCTCCCATTTGCCACTTGGTTCATCATAAAATATTCTCAGGAATCACCGCTTATCACACGAGGAATAAGTCCATACATAAGTCGGTATTCGTTTCCCCTATTTGCTTGTTGGCTTATCATAAACTATTCTCAAGAATCACCGCTTATCTCACCAGGAATAAGTCCATACATAAGTCGGTATTCTTTTCTCTCATTTGCCGGTTGGTTCATCATAAAATATTCTCAGGAATCACCGCTTATCACACCAGGAATAAATCCATACATAAGTCGGTATTCTTTTCAACTATTCTCAGGAATCACCGCTTATCGCACCAGGAATAAGTCCATACATAAGTCGGTATTCGTTTCCCTTATTTGCTTGTTAGGTTATCATAAAATACTCTCAAGAATCGCCGCTTATCACACCAGGAATAAATCCATACATAAGTCGGTATTCTTCTCTCTTATTTGCTCGTTAGGTTATCATAAAATACTCTCAAGAATCACCGCTTATCACACCAGGAATAAATCCATACATAAGTCGGTATTCTTTTCAACTATTCTCAGGAATCACCGCTTATCGCACCAGGAATAAGTCCATACATAAGTCGGTATTCGTTTCCCTTATTTGCTTGTTAGGTTATCATAAAATACTCTCAAGAATCACCGCTTATCACACTAGGAATAAGTCCATACATAAGTCGGTATTCTTTTCAGATATTCTCAGGAATCACCGCTTATCGCACCAGGAGTAAGTCCATACATAAGTCGGTATTCGTTTCTAATATTCTCAGGGATCACCGCTTATCGCACCAGGACTAAGTCCATACATAAGTCGGTATCCTTTTCTCTTATTCACTGGTTGTCAGTTCGTTTAGAGTCTAAAAATAATAATCACATTCATAACAATGACACGTTATATCATAACAATATTAAACACCATTTTTTTTTATTAGCTTCCCCAAGACAGCCACCAGAAGCGATTATTTGTGTACAGTCAATAGAATGAATATTATAGTGTCAACGTTTATGGCAAACCCGCTAAGTGTTTGCTCCCTTAATATCTCATTTGATTAATCTTCTTCTTAATTTGCTTTATGGCTTTCAGTAATTTGATTAATGATTTGAAAGACTAGTTATCGAGACTATTGAACTCAACACTCAAATCGATATTCTCAACTATTTGTGGAGTATCTACAGTAGTAAACATCTTTAGTTCACCGTGGGCTCTACCGCGGTTGTTTGACAGCTACAATGTCACGATCGCAATCATCTCTGATTGGTTAATGCTCGCTCACTATTGGCCACAATGCATTGTTGCAACAAGAATCGCACAAATTCAGCCAATCAGAACAATAATGATTGATGCAGGTTTTAGACAATCGCCCTACGTGTAATGTCTGCAGGTGATAATAATTGTGCAACTCGTTTGAAATTTTAATATAATTTAAGGGCACACACACAAGAGACAAATCCGTCTTTTGTTTATAATAATTATATTAATAATTTATTTATTTAGTAAAAATATGCATCTCATAAGCTCCTTTTTCCAAAGTCAAATAGCTAGTCAAAATTTGGGCAGTAAAGGTAGGGAATCCGTTTCTCCACTATTTATCCGATGGGGCTTGCAAGGTTAAGATTTACACTTCTCTGTATACTGACAATTTCATTTCTTATTTCAGATCTAAACCTAAGTCAGAGATCGAATTATTCGTGCATTATTTATACCCGAGAAACAACGATATGATAAAATTATGTGTTAGTAGGCTATATAAAGAAATACAACAATCCAGACCCTGTTATACATAACATTGCCACAGTCATTGCCGCTTCATTTAATAACACCTTCGTAACTCTCTTTTGTTATTAGAGACACATGTTTTAAAGTTTCCTTTACTCGTACATAAAAATTGAACTTCGTAACTTAGTATTTCTTTCTAATTTCTATTATTACAGCAGATAGTATCATCTATTAAGTTGGTAAGCCAATCCAATAATAACAACAGTAAATATGATGTACTTGGTAGTTAACCTGTTGTTCAGTGTGTGTTTTTCCGAGGTAGTAAGTACCTAAAGGCTTTGATTTATGAAAGCAGATTGTACAACAAGGGCACCAAACAAGCCACTTGAGCCGAGTTATAAACACTGATTTTCACTTCGATTGCGAGGAAATGTAACAATATAATATTACTATAAGTACATATCTATAGATTGACCGAAAAGAGTAGGGATTAAATGAGGGTGCTGTAATGAGTTTGTAGGTAGGTATAGGTCGCAACCTCAATACAAGTGCAAAAGTTCACTGGCACCATAGAAATTACATAAATTCTTTCTCATCCATATGTCATTCAGAGAGACTGTTGTTTACCTCTAAATACCTTGTGTATAACAGCATGAAACGCACTTTAGTCCTCTTATAGCCTGCGTAAAATAGAACCTTACGAGCATGAGAAGTGGAAACGTGTTTTTATTTTATTATTATTTTTATTTTCCAAATTCTAAAAATCACGAATGCATGTCATCTATTAGTATAAGAGGATGTCAGCTACTAGTGACTTTATATGAATGTGATAGCTCACATAATTTTACCTTTTTTAATTATAAAACTCTAAGAACATTTGAAAGAACCACTGTTATGCTGATAAATAAATATTTTAATTCAAGTCCATTTATTTATTTTCATCTGATCTGATCAGTTAAATTCACTTTAGGTTAATATAATAATGATTCAATTCATTTTCCTTTCATAACCTCACCTCTCCTTAAATGGTGGTTGCAGCAAATGTAATTTATAATTTCCACAAGGGTGAGCAAACGGAACAAAAGTACATACTAGCACTTAATATAAATTTTATTGGTATAAGAATCAAATAAAATTCCAACATCCACATGGCTACTTTCGTGAGCATGAGTGTTGTATGTCTTTCTGTTTCTGGTATGTACATAGTTAGATTAATTCAAACCTGATATTTCATACCCTATACTTACTAGGTATTCAAAGTAATCTAATAACTCTAATTTGGTCGAATAAGTAAACCTACAGATTCAAAATAGGTTCAATGTTACCTACTTTATCTAGTGGACCAATTAATTATTTATTAGCTGATCCACCCCAGGTCTAATTTTCCAAAATCTTTTCTTTATGTCCAGTAGTAGCTTAGTAGAGAACTCAAATCATATTTGATTATGCAGGGCCTGCGGGTTGATCTATGTCTGTCAGTACATAATACAGACTATTCAGTCGGTAGATAGGTATTCAATGGGTGCATCTGGCAATCGACTCTATTAGTCTCCCTATCACTGTCTATCATTCTCACAACCATACCATGCCTACCATAGACCCAAATCCAAAAATCTTACATTAAATGGTAGGTAATGAAAACACATGCACCTGACACATATTTCAGGCATTCTATCCTTAAATTGTACTAAAATATTACTATGTGTATAGTTAAGTATGTAATTATTTAATTAAAGAAGAATAACTACTCATATTGAGACTATTCCATTCAAAGTTTTAAGACTTTATTTTAGTTACTAGGTAAACTAGATTTGCCTCAATTAACCATAGTAGTATTCAGATGTTTCTTACCTTCTTATTACTGTATTACATAACAATACCTTGAGGTTACAGCCTCCATCATAATGAGGCAGGCCGGGATGGCTTTTTTTTCTTTTGTATCATTACAACAGGCCTCACACCAAGAGTTACTGTGTTCTTATCCGATCCATGCAGGTACATGACTGCTTCCAATCACAACTTGAAGGTTATGTGCACTTCTCCACCACAGATGCAGGCCAAAACCACTTGTTCATCTCACATTCGTCGACCTCATCGTCAAGTCGGGGTCACAGGGTCGTGGACATCATCAGAAAAGTTGTCAAAACATGAAAAAAATGGTAACAGTTGAATAATCTCGGAAATATTTCATTTAAGTGACACCAGTATCAAGTACATACCTACTTGATTATATCAGACCCCTGTATATAACCCAAATTTTGCACTAAAACCATTGATTGACCCATTGATGTAGATATGACCGTTGTTATTGTAAGATTATTATTTCTATTTTTAACTAAAGCACATGTACATATTTCTTTTTTTAAAATGATTGTTGAATGATTTAAATTAAGACTTGAATAAAATTATATTGTTAACATTACTTCCTAGATAGATAAAGTTAAGTAGATATTCATTCTAAATTTTCACATTTTATTATGCTATGATAATGTACTATAGGTAATAATTTGCACACTCAGTTATTGGTTGAATGTGTTAGATCAAAACAGATTTAAGACCAAATTGTACCACATTCTAGCAAATAAACTCTATTTTTTATATTTCTACACTAGCTCATGTATCAAGTACTTACCTACATAATAATCTAATTGTTTTCTTGATTCTACTTTAATATAGGTAGGTGCCTATTTGGTTTAAAGTATTTCATATCACTTATTACCTTATTTCGATTTTAAAATACAAGGTGTTAGTACTACGGTGCGTTGCATCCAGTCTTGAAATTAATACTAATACTACTTATAACTTCATAGATCAAATCTTGGGCTAGGTATGTCCCTACATAATAATCCATTAAAGCGGTCAGAACAAAACTATAATCCCTTACTTTGAACTCTCAAATAAGTCATAATGCTGATATCTACTTACTATTAATAATTATAGCCTTCACTTACTCTGTTCTAAAAGTATCAATTGGTAATATTGTAACTTATCAAATACCTACTTAGGTATTTTGATGCAGTAATCTAACATTAGGCACTCTTAATATTCACCCATGCTTTAATGAACATCCACTGTAAGAAGGTAAGTACACAGATTCACCGTTTCAATACAACCTATGGATGCATTGGACCCATCGACCTACGTACTTCTGCTTGTTCCAGACAGTGCAAGGTGCTTTCCTCAAACCAATCTCTTGAGTAGTTGCGTTGGAGACAAGCCCTCCAACTCGATACAGGTCTACTCAAGTACTCCCAAAGTAATAGTGTAGCACCATTGCAGTTTGTATATATTTCATATTCACTTTGTTATTCGTTCAGGTAGGTTTCTTCATATAATTTCCGATATAAGTACCTAATAAATATGTTGCTATGCGTCTTGTACAGGCACTTTTAACATCTTCCAGGATAGACCCGCATTTTTGGGCATGAATCACATCCAATCTTCTGATATAAACAACTTAACCTCCAATCCGGGTTTATTAGTCTTGGGATGACCCTAATATGAATCAAACGCAGTTCCGATATCCACAGTCTTATATTCAGGTACACTAGTAACATCCACTTAGTTTATATCTAGCTTAATTAATCACCTAGTACTTATATCTCGCTTAATTACTTTTATATCGTCCATCTTTTTTTCTCGCTGCGTCCGTCCGACGCCGCTACCACTGTCACACCTCCACTCACGGGTGACAGATGGCAGGTTTTCTGTGTTGCCTACACTTAATACCTACCAAGCATCTACCAAGAAACTGAATTTGCAAAATGATCTTGCACGTTTTAAATGATCATATAAATTAGGTAACATTTTACTCTCTATTAGGTATTAACATAGATTCAGACCGTCCTCTATGTAAATATTTTCTTTTAAAGCTTCCTACATAGATACCTAGTATAATGTTTATTAAAATTTTTGCCTTTCTAGTAGTTTCGTAAAACATTGCTCGTGGAGGAGTTTCAGTATGCTAAAAAAGTAATTAGGAAACGAGGCCTTTGACTTTGACGGTAGGTCGCTAATCTTTTTGAACGAAATGTTCTACCGAGATATGAAAATTCCAAAAATGCTTAATTACCTAGTCCTAATGTCTGTTAAAAATAATGAATTGTATTATGAAGTTATGATTTTGCTTTTATTTTAATCCGATGATGTACTTAAATAAAAGCTAAAATTACAAACTAAAAGCACCTAAAAAAGTCTAAAAAGTAAAAACAAAAGTTAGATAAATATACCAAACGGTGTATCATATAAAAGGGCTTTACCTGTACATTCTAAAACAGATTTTTATTTATTTTTACGCATAATAGTTTTTGATTCATCGTACAAAATGTCAAAAAAAAATACGACTGTAGTATGGAACCGTCGGTGCGCGCGTCAGACTCGCAGTTAGCCGGTTTTTTTAAACATGAAAGTGGCGTACACTGCTGCCTGGTGAAAAATGACAATTTAAAAATCTTCTTTCCATCCTGAATCGGTGTTCATATACAGCTGGACATATACCTCTACAAAAGCTCTATCAGCGTTTGAACTTCAAAACAAATTAAATAGAGCTGTTTTAAAGTCCATTATGAAATCTAATGGAGCAATTAAATTATGTACCTATATAAACTTATTATTTTGATGAGGATATTTAACTTATTAAAGTATTATTCGTAACCGGTTATTATCCTTATTGTTACGCATCTGATTATCTCAATTGGGTGTCTGCAAAGATCTCGTTATAGAGTAAACAAGAAATCCGTGAACAACGTTCCGGCAGAGCTTCACGAAACGAGCAGATCATTAAGGTGAACAATTGAACTGACTCAGTTGAAGACATCTAAATCTATTCAACGGTCTCGGCTCAGTCGCTTAACGTAAGCCGCAACTTACATTTACAAACACAATCAGTACTCGTAGATTTAAAAGCAATTATTTTTATACTGCCGAACATCGCCGATACGTTGTATCATAGGTTGTATTGTATACTGGGGTTAACCTATAATGCGTCGTGTTTCTTTCTGTTTCTTCTCGGTGGGAAGTTCGTTCCGTGATAGATTTATCACTTTATATATATAAGAAAAGATGACTGACTGACTGACTGACTGACTGATCTATCAACGCACAGCTTAAACAACTGGACGGATCGTGCTGGAAATTTGGCATGCAGATAGCTATTAATATGTAGGCGTCCGCTAAGAAAGGACGAAGTCGCGAGCATAAGCTAGTCACTTTGTAAAACACTCTTCTTATACATATACTAATATAATATTATATGTAAATGTGAAAGTGTGGATGTTTGTATGTTTGGATGTTTGTTACTCAATCACGCAAAAACGGCTGAACGGATTTGGATGAAATTTTGAATGGAGATAGATTATACCCTGGATTAAGACATAGGCTACTTTTTGTCCCGAAAAATCAAAGAGTTCCCGCGGGATTTTGAAAAATGTAAATCACGCGGACGAAATCACGGGCATCAGCTAGCATAAAATAAAAAGTGATACACATATTAAGTACCTAAGTATATTATCCTAAAACTAATAAAATATTTTAAATAAACTGGCTAGATAAGCAAAATTAACCTCATCCATTTAAGTTTATGTTTACGATAATATCTGGCATAAAAGAGAGCTGCGGGTGACTAAAGCAAAAGCTTAATTTTAGGAATGCCTAAACCCTCTTAAGAAAAGACTGAAATAACAATTTTGATAAAAACTGAATAAGGCTGTTTCTTAAAAACCGGCGAATTATTGGGACAGTTTTTGGGGTGGACATGGAACCCTTATAGTTTCGCCACGTCCGTCCGTCCGTCCGTCCGTCCTCGGTTAATCTCAGAGACTATTAGTGCTAGAAATCTGTATTTTAGCATGGGTATAAATATTAATCACGCCGACAAAGTGGTGAAATAAACTTGTGATAAATATTTTTTACGGTAGCTCCCCTACATGTAAAGTGAGGAGGATTTTTTTTCTCGTGTAACCCATAGTGTGGGGTATCGTTGAATAGGTCTTTTAAAAATACTATGGGTGTGGGAACATTATTTCTCGATTTCTAAATCCGTTTGTAAAATATGGTGTTTTAAAGTGCTAATTTTTATTAGAGTCAAGTGTCCCCCCCTCTATCAGCCAAATGGTAGTATATAGGAACGTGAAAAAATTCACAGCAGTAGTATATATAATCAATTTTAAAGGAAAACTATCATGACTAAGTAGGGTTCACAGGTTAAGGAGTTATATCTGTTTTTCTAGGTTAATTGTGACTACGGAACCCTACAATTCGCGTGGCCCTTACTTGACCGGTTTTTTATTGTGATATATCACCTTAAATACAACATATTTATTTAATCATGTATCAATACCTTATAAAACTAAAACATATAGGTGGGTACCTAAGTAAAATGAAAAGTTGTGCACATTTGTGCACACACCTATGTCTGTAGTTCATCAAACTTTCATAAAAATATGTAGTTTCAAAGTTCAAAGTAGGCTTCAAAGATTTGTGTATTTTAATATTCAAATATGGATCAAATTTCGTTTGTATGAAGCGAGCTACATATACACTTTACTTTTCCTCTCGGTTGGCAATACATCACGAGATATTAATGTTTGGTTAGCTCTTCAAACCGTAATATAAAACCGAAAACGTTCGAAGTATCTGTAGACATCCATCTTCAAAACTTTTTGTCAATAGATAATTATTATTGACATCTCCATTCAGTAAGACTACGAGTAAATATTACGTAGGTAGTGAATCAATGCCGAAGACACAATCAATGTTTCATTTAAAAAAAACATTACACCTGATTTGTCACGCGTGCCAGACAGACCTTCTATTGTTCTTCCCCGTCCTTACCTTACCTTACGTTACCTTTTATCGTATGGTCCCCAACATTGGGGGAATGTTTGTTTGGATGTTTGTTTGGATCATGGTGGCTTTGGGAGATACCAGGTAATAAAGGTGTAAAAAACGTCACATTACGTCAAAGTATAAAATCTATTTTTTTTATATTTTTTTTAGATTTACCTCTACATCATGTCACGTACCTACTTCATAAAATTGCAGCAGACGACTCTACTGCCTAGACCGCCATTGTTGAAAAGGCATCAAATTATAAAATGTTTAGATTATTTATTTATTGCAAAAACTGTATGTACCTATGGCTTCAGAATTACAAAAGTCCAATTACATTCTCACAAGCAATATTTGTGGTAGGTGAATTTACACAGTTTATGTATAAAAATAAACTTATGTTCTAGTAGTTTAAAAATCACACAGTAGGTATATTAATATAGATACTCACTTAGCATAATATTGGAACATAATCGAGATCCATCGTGACTATACAGTGCATGTAATCAAATACACAAATCAAATAAATAAGTAAAGCAATGGGTAGGGCACATAGTTCGAAAAATCGATAGACGTTGGGGTCCCAAGATGCTGGAATGGCAACCTCGCACCGGAGAGTGTAGCGTTGGAAGCCCCATCACTAGGTGGGCGGACTTATCAAGCGCATAATTGTATTCTATGATCAAGCGAGTCGCAGGGAGCTGCTGCCGCTGGATCCAGGTCACGCGGCGCAAGATCGAGGCGTGTGGAAGTCCCTACAAGAGACCTACGTCCAGCGGTGGACGTCTATCGGTTGATGGTGATGATGAATCAAATAATGTATAGGCACACTTAATGTAAAACTGGTTTTTTCCCCCGAGATACAATTAGGTTTCCCACAATGTCTTCACTGAGAAAACGCGTCGAATTGTAAATATTTTATAGAATACTCAAAGGAAAACAAAAGGTCCGAAATTCAAACATAATATGACCCCATTGGGAATGCTCGGCATGCTCTAGGCCATCATGATTTTACCGCGTAAACTATACGCCAAACCGTTTTTTATAACAATTACTTAGTATCAAGCCTTAAAACAAACAATTTAACTTAGAATTACCTACCTTATTTCATACTACAATCTAACCTAGATCGCTGTGGTGTAAAATAAAATAACTATAAACATGGTGTCGTGATTTGAAGCAGTATTTTTAATAAGGTGATATCGGTTATATACTTCTGGGAAGTTAAAAAATAAAAACCGGCCAAGTGCGAGTTAGACTCGGGCACCGAGGGTTCCGTATTACATACAGTCCCTTCAACATCTTGCACGATAAACCAAAAAGTAAATAATAAAAATAAATGAAAGTTTGTTTTAGAATGTACAGGTAAATCTCTTTCATATCACTTGATACAGTAATCTTACTTTAAAAGTTGAAAGTACTAATTATATTTGTTCATAAGTAACACATATATTTTTTTTTTGTAATTTAACCACAAATTCACGGTTTTCGGATATTTCCCTTAACGTCTCCAAATTTCATGATTCTAGGTCAACAGGAATTAGTACCCTGTAGGTTTCTTGACAGACACGACTAACAGACACACAACGAAGTGATCCTATAAGGGTTTCTTTTTTCTTTTGAGGTACCTAAAGATAGGTAGGTTTTGGCCCTTAAAACATAGTAGAGTTAATATTGTTAATATTGTGTCTCATTTCTTGGCATCTCAAAGAGGTCGTGTCGTAATAATATGAGCTACAAGACGGATGAATGGCGCTTAGAATAATTTTTTTTCGCGGGCTATGAATGGCGGGATACTTTATCCCATGAACCGGAATATACCACGCCGAGGGAAAATTAATACATATAAAACTATAGGTACTTACTTACAGTTTATTGTAACATTTTCTACTTACTCACCTTCTCTTATTTTTTGGACGTGAAGATTTCCTGAAAAAAATACTTTTCATTTTCATTTCAAAAACAGTAGGTACTTACCTATTTATCTTTTTTAACCATACAAATAAGAAGAGATATGGGGTCAACAAATTAATAATAAACTAAATATAATTAGGTACAAGAATAATGCTTAGATTTTAACGCTTATACACATTGAAAACAATAAATAAAATTGTAGTATATCTTTACGGTCATTCCAATATTTTTTCAGATGAACCTATTACTAACTCTTGTGTTCTTTATCTACTTTTGTAGGTCTAATCTATCAAAGTCTATCAAAATGGCCCGGGATTTGTATAGAAGGGTACTGATCCAAATAAATCTTAAGTAGGTATTACTTAAACGGATTTCTATTTAAACGAAAATAGGCTGAAAGAAAATGCCGATTAATGGCGATCAAAACCGAGTCAAACATTGAGGGCCGATTAAAAGTATCAGGCTATTTTGTAATTGATCCCAAATTCTTCAGTATTGGGGCTAAGTGAAAGCGCTTTTGCCAAGGTAAGATGTTAAATGAAAAAAGTTTTAATAGGATTTGATGAACAAAACTCCAAATACAAATTTCCTACTTGCGGAATTCAATATTTCGACTTTTGTTGTTAATTATCGACTGAAACTGAACTTTATCAAATTTTCTTAAACTAAGCAACAGTAAAATGCATTCAGAGCGAATTTTTTAAATTTAGTAGTATATCTATTTATCGAAAGGGAAATTTTTGTAAACAAATTCACGAGTTTCGGATTTTCTCGGGTACGGGAGGGGGGGGGGGGGGGGGGGGGGCGCCCCGCACGTCACCCCCGCTTCGGGTTAGAATTGTATTAGTAGAGATCACTGGTTTTTACACAGGTACCTACTAAAAGCTTAAAATAACATACTTAAACTAATTTATCAAATCAAAGTGTTTCCTCAGCGCTACGTAGACAAAAGTTAAAAAAGAATGGCTGAAGTTTCGACACTAATGCCAAGTTGGGTAGATTCACGATGGATTAAATGTCCATGTGGAAGAATAAAGTGACAATCAATGAAAGAGGCTGAGTAACGTTGGTATAACTATATAGGTAAGTATATAACTACAACCTTTCTGGGCTTGTTAACTTTTATATCCAGGTAAGCAGTTGCTCACTGAATCTGCCCAACGGCTGTCTAAATTTTCTACTCACGTAATCCGACTAATGGTACCGCGTTGAGCCATTAAGATATCAAAGCCCCTAAGCTGTAACTTTATCTGGCATACGAAATAAAAATATTATAGCACCAACTTAGTAGAAATTATTCTTGGCTAAGTTTTGTTGATTGTGTAAATAATATAAGGGTTTTCCAGTAATCAGCCAGTATGAGCAGATTTACTTCAAAAGTTAATGATTATATTAATGTGTATATTTAATGAGAAATAACTAGTCTATATCTACTTATATCTAATATTATAAAGAAAGAGTGTGAATTTGTGTGTACGTAGTGGGTAATCTCCGGAACCACTGCACTATTTGAAAAATTCACCTTTGGAAAGGTACAATTAATCCACATAGGCATAAGCTACATAATAGGATATTTTACCCTTTTTGAAAAGTGTCTTAATTTGATCCTACAGTGATAAATTATAATAAACTACCCAATAATTTACAAAAATCATTTTTCGATTGCGATTCTATCTTGTTTATATATTTTTAGATTTTTTCTCGCTTGGTGTAAAATACCGTATGTGTATACTAATAACCGAGCAAGGAATTACGAGAATTACTAATATTATGTCAAATTACACGTGAGCAAAGCCGGGCGGAACAGATAGTTGTAAAGAAGTGTATAAAAATAATATCTATTGTTCCACTGTATCGGAGCGTAGGTAGGTATATTATGTAAATAATAGAACATAAATTATATGCAGGCTCGTCAGCACCAGAAGTATGTTATTATGATTGAGATTGAAGACTAAACCACTAAAAGTAACCTTAGGTAATGGTTAACCGGATACGTCAGGATTACAATCTTTAGATTAACCGAGCCTTCGTGGGCGCACTGACAATATTCTCGCACACTACGATAGACAACACAAACTAGGTCCCTACCTACACCGGCTCCTCCATCCCCATACCGGTCCCAGACCAACCAGCTAACATAGCACACCACAACTAGTTCAATTAACATCAACTACAACAATCACGTTTGTCTAATACAAATTGGAACGATACAAATGGACTTACCAGATAAACAGCTAGTGAACACACACTATACCATCATTCACACAATCACATCACTATCCACAACCTAGTACTTTAACCTTTAACAACTGAAACCACATTAGGTCACAACAACAATTACAATAACCTACAGTACGACACACATAGTGTCTACTGAGAAGCGCTCTCGGTAAGAGCCAAACGAATAATGTCTCGTGACACACTGCGCATCTCATTTTATAATCTCACAATGACGGTGGGGACGACGACGCGATGTTCAATGAGCAAAGTGTTTACAATTAAATGGCGGCGAGCCTACATATATTTACATTTTACAGGAATCGTCCCAATGAACTAAGAGCCGGCGCGTGCCTGACCTTCGTTATTTTATAAAACCTGAAAGTTTCTCTGTATACGTCCCCAATACAGGGAGGAACGATCAGTGACTATGAAGTTTAGATCATGGTGGTTTTGGGAGTTAACAGGTAACAAAGGTGTAAAAAATCTTACATCTAAGTATAAAGTCTATTTTTTTACATTTTCTTCGGAATAGTGTTAGAAATCATGGCATGCATTGCCAGACACTTAGTATCGTGGCACCCCCTGGCAGACACTCTTAAAGATTTTTTAAAATAAAATTACGAAGGTCTGGCACGCGCTGGCTCTCCCTCTACTAGCAATGCGATGACAGCTCGAAGGTGGTTGTAGAAGATATATTATTATCTCCTAGAGATGTAAGGTTCCATTTATTGGGTCCAGGGTCTTAGGTTTTGATCTCAGTACTTACCAGTACACAGTACTCAGTAATGACCAAAACTTTATTATACGAATATGGCTTTAATTTCAAATTTATGTTTTTTTTATTGTCAATTAGATGCATTGCATGAAAAATGTAAAAATAAAACACCAAATGTAATATGCCATTGGTTTAAAACTTATCGAATAATATAAAAAGTTCACTCCTATTTTTATGTCATCAAGGAAAGGTCATTGTGTCAGTCATGCCCCTTAAGGAATACAGGGGTAGCTCCTAGGTGGCTTATAGAGTATTCCATTAAATTAAAACCTCTCGCTCTAATGGTTGCCTTACGAACGTTTATTTGCTCTATTTTAGTTTGACTAAATTACTGATTTCGTAATTTTATTTATTGTTAACTAAGTATGTCAATTACAATATTTCAATGATAAATAATCCGTTGTTATGAACAACTTACATTAAAATTATAGTAAAACTAGATGATTCCCGCGACTAAGTTTCGCTTGTTCAAAAATCCCATATCGGAACTGTTTGCTGTTCCAGGATAAAAAGTCGCCTATATTCGTATTATAAGAATGCAAACTATCTCTGTACCAAATAAATGATGCCCACGCCTTTTTGGCGTGGATTTAGCATTTTTTTATCCCGTGGGAACTTTTTGAATTTCCGGGACTAAAAGTAGCCTATGTCCTTCCTCGGGATGCAACTGCAAGCTTTCTTTGTATTACACATCAAAATCGATTAAGCGAATGACCTATGAAAAGCTAGCATACAAACAGACACACTTTTGCATTTATAATATTAGTTTGGAAGTATGGATAAGAGTCTAGACACGTAAAAGTTATAAACTCCAAATGTTTGCTTTCAGGGAAAAAATAGCATGGCGGTAATAAAAGGTAGACGCTTTTCACAGAAACGATAAAAATCGGACGATCATCGAACCCGGTAACACGATGTATTCGAACAAAGCAATAACTTTGATTGCCTTTTCACTTTTCCCTTCCAATAATTATATTATGAGTAATACCTACTTCCGAAGAACTATATAATTTTATTTTATATAAAGCAAACACTATAAATAGATTTTATTATAACTTTGTCCGTCAGAAAAAATCCCTGTTTGCAAGAGAAGGCAAGAGAGAATGACCGGGTAATATGGAAATTATTACGAATTAACTTGAACGATTTTAATATGTTTCTAGATTAAATTATCTTTTTACTTAGGTAGTATTTTAATAAAATTCAGCAGATACCCAGATCGAATGAATTTAAGACGATTTTTTAATACAAAAAAAAACAAATAAGCAGCAAACATAATAATATACCTACTTGATTAGGTATGTATTCACAAAATTTGCATTATTAAATAAAATGCTTTACTGTTTTTAAACATAAATAAATCATATCATATCCACTCATCGTCGGCCCACTACTAAGCACGGGTCTTTTCTCAGAATGAGAAAACCACCAAACAAACTTCACACTTCTTCTTCTCGAGTCGACGGTCATCCTGAAATGCGGGCAGCCCAAAAACCCGCGACCGCGATAGCTCGGTCTGTAGCCTCGTGTAGCTCCTCGTTCATGCACACGTTCGTTCCTCCTCGGGCACCCAGTCATGTGTGCAATGCATGGTCTGTCTCGGATGACCGCAGATGCACTCCGTATCTTGTCCAGATATGAAGCCCCTCATCGCTAGGTTTGCCCTAGACTTCACACTTTGAGATTATGGAGAACTCTCAATAAATCGTATTCCAAGTCAAAATTTTAATTACGAAAGTTGTAGATAGCTAGGTACTTGTTAGGCATATACTTAAAACCCCTTTTTGTGCAATAAAACGAACTTATCGATGTAGGGTCAGCTAAGTGTATGCAAATGAAGGAGCGTTGGGTTCTGATGGGTTGGAAATAAAGAGAAATATTTCCCTTTCGCGGCCGTGGTATGGCTATGTCTATCTGTTTTTTTTTTTAGTTACACCTAGTAATAACTACTCGTACCAGAACACTAGTCTGTATGGTAGGTTTGAATGTAAAATCATTTAAGTTGTAATAGCTGTTAAATTTTTTATTCATTTCAAGAACAGATATGAAAGATAAAGGCTTCCTGTTTTTGTAGAGAGCATAATGAATATCCCTAGACGCACTACGAACTGGATTTATTTTTCTATAGCAGCTTTGTAATATTTTCATCCATTATTTTAATAGAAAACTGAAAATTCTGTGCCCTTGCGTCTGTGAAAAAACTTTAGGTATTTTTCGGTCGGTTTTAACCTGGACACATGCGAAATAGGCATATATAAAATTTGTACAATCACTATTAAAATCGTGGGTAATGTAAGTTGGGCCTCACGTAAAATTTTCCCGGATCTTCAACACGTCTTGTAATATATCAGGATATCTTAATTCGAATCAGTCCTATTGTTTACCTTAACGCCCTGACAAGGCTTGGAGTTTTATTGGATCTTAAATTGTTTAACGATTGTTAGTTACCTATTTATTGGTATTCCTACTAAGTAATTAAGTGTCCTAGCAATTTTCAAGTAAAAAAGTTCTGGCTATGTTATGGGTGGTAATTTTAGAATTATCACACAAAATAATGTTACGATTAATTTAACTTACCTACTTATAGCTGCCCCTATTCAAAATGGTAATCTTAATATTTAACTAAAATATCGCAAATTGAAAACAAAATGGTACTATCAAAAAATTGGCAGTTCTGAGTACCTAATTCTGCGAGGATAATAGACCCGGTGTAAAAATCCTCGTATCGGTCTTCTGTAGGTACTATGCTAGGACACTATTTGCTTTGTTAATTAAAGCTCGATTGCTAAATGTATTTCTTTAAATGGCCATATTGAAAAATCGAGATTTTGGGTAGGGCCAGTTTTGGTTCAACGTGCTATATGTATAAGTTTCTATATAGTCTAATGTGGTTATTCAGTACTCAAGTCACAACTTTTACAAAGAAATATTAAGTTAATACATTTAGATTGGGTTGTAACACAAATTCGAAGCACAGTGGATTTGTAGTAATATACTTATTATACACTAGCTTATGCTCGCGACTTCGTCCGCGTGGACTACATAAATTTCAAATCCCTATTTCATCCCCTTTGGGGTTGAATTTTCAAAATTTCTTTCTTAGCGGATGCCTACGTCATAATAGCTATCTGCTTGCCAAATTTCATCAGTCAGTCAATCAGATATAATATAGATTACTTATCTCTTATGTCTGGTCCGCGGCGTCGGCCGAGGCTGCTGTCGTCCGGCGAGCAGCCTCGAACGCGGCGCGGGTCGGCCGCACCCACCCACCCCACAGGGTAGTGGCACAGATAAACGAGATGCTGGATCAACTCCCGGATGCCGACGTGTTTTATCAAAAAGATGCAGCTTTCATAAAAGCAATTTTTTTCTATTTAAAGAGATTGTATAGTTAAGTACTTTTGTGTGTTAAGTGATTTTTTTAGAATGTAATTACTAATTAGCTGTTAAAAACTTTGCATGTACACGTTTTGGTTAAGACTGTTAGTGTATATTGTTTAAAATGTAATAATAAAATAATATGATGTAGTGTAGGTACAAGAAATTCAAAGAAATACCTAATATTCAAAACCTTTAGGCATTTAGTTTGTTTTTTGTGATATAATTCAGCTTGTTAAATACAACTTGATTCTTAAAAAGAAAATGCGAAATAGAAAAAGATATCAACACTGACAAATCAGACATCATTCAGGAAAAAGTTTAATAATATTTATTAACAACCACCGTCTTGCGAAGATAAGCCCCTTTTATTGTCTTAAGTCTTCAAGGAGACACTTTGTCTTATCTTTTTATTTTTGCCTTTGGATGTAGGTGGCTACTAAGCCATGCCCGCAAGATATATTTTTTAAACAATAATTTTAACATCATGTACTTACTTATCTTTTTATGTGACGTTACGTAACGATTATGTTTTTATTGCACCATAAAGTCCACAAAATATATTATGTAAAAAATCTAAGGCTTTTAAAGTTATATAATAATTACCATGGTCTTTGGGTAACAGGATTACTTATTAAAGAAAAGCGCAGGGGCTGTGCGGGTGTGCGGTGCTAACCAAGTGCGGGCGAGCGCGGGTGCTGTGCGGGTGTGCGAGGCGTTCCCACCCCGATAGCCGTCTCGAACTGTCGCGTACTATAGATGGACAGATAATATTATGTAGATACGTTGCATGTACCCTTCTTTTGTCTGCCGTAACATTCTATTTATGAGCCAGCACATGTAACCCCTGCGACTTGGGTTGCCAGGTTGCCAAATCTAATTGCCGGACAGACCAGCCAGTTTGGCCGGACATTTTGGTAGAAAGGCTGGACACCCTACATTATTGAGGATTTTGTGTCCTAGTATCAATAGGTAGGTACGACAAAAAAATGTATGTAAAATCAAGCTTTTTTTATTATTGACATAAATCTTGTTGTCAGGCGGCACTGCCGCCTGCGGGAGCGACCGCGACAGTCGACTCGCCTGCGCTCGGCCACGCTCGTTTGCGAAATGTAAAAAGCCTAACAAAAGCCGGACAAGCCAGACACCGTTTATTTTGGCCGGACACGCAATCAAAAAGCCTACCTATGTCCGGCTTTATCCGGACGCCTGGCAACCCTACCTGCGAGTCGTAAATCTAATAGTAATTGTAACATTAGATTTACGACAGTAGTAGATAGAAACCGCAATCGTAATGCCTCTGCCTACACTTATATTTTTTCTTTATATCCTTCAGTAAGCGCGACTCTCATTTGCATACACATCGCTAAATCGTCACCGATAAATATGTAGGTACTAGAGGTGTCAAAAAATAATGTACCTAATAAATTTATTAAATATATAAATGTATTCAAGATATTCGTTTTTAGATTAAAACATAATTGAATACAATATATAATAAGTAGTGAAAATTTGAGAAAATCCTTCCTAAAAAATAACTCAGGCGTTCGATCTTTGCTACGCCGCGCGCGGCGCGACCGAGCGACGATATTAGAATAAAATATATTAGGTAGGTACAGCTGAATACAAATATCGTCGCGATTCGACGGTGAATAATTATTACATCGAATTTTCGTATTGGCCTGTTACATGTTGACTGTGATGATACGAGTATGCGGCTAGTATTTTTATCATTTTGTTTGTTTCGTAATAAATTTTGAATGCAGTTTTATTTATTTGTGAACTTGAGTGTCGATAAATATTTAATGCGAATAATTGTAATGTAGATTAGGCAAAATAATGTAGATTAGGTACATTTTTGTGTTGTGATAGATTTGTGTCGCGCGTTAATAATACCTATTATAGTAGATTTGTTCTTTTTGGAAATACTTGCGTCATTTTATAAATCGTATGAGAAAATGTTTTTCAAAGTGTAGGTATTATCATACATTTAAGTATTATAGGTAATAGGTTAGGTACGTGAAGTGGTATTGTTCTTTTTAGAAATCATCATCATCATTTTATAATTCGTATGATAATAAATATGTAGAAATGTATGATAATAAATATAGTAGTTACCTACTATAAAAAGATTTTTTTATAGGTAACTAGGTAAACTTACCTACCTATTGTATTGTAGGTATCTACTTGACATTGCTTTATCGTTCTACTTGTTTTTATTTTTACATACATAGGTAGGTACTAGGTACTGTATTCCGCGACAGGTTGAGATGGCAATCGGGGTATGAGGCGGGGGTGACACCCCGCACACCCGCACGTCACCCTCGCTCGCCCGCACTGGGTTAGCACAGGGGCCGTGCGGGTGTGCGGGACATTCCCTCCCCGATTGCCATTTCGACCTGTCGCGAAGGTATGGATTGGGTACCTATTAAGAGTAAAATTTAAAAAAATCAATCGAGTTAAATACAAGCTATACCCTAGTTCTCGACCTTATTGACGGTTATGAGAAAGTTGTTTTTTGTCATATTCTTGTTCAGTAGGTATCATTCATAGATTGTTAAAATGTTGTTCCCTATGTCAATAAGGTCGGAAATCGCTTGCACCCATTTATCTGCTTGCGCCTCATGGTGAAATCGGTGCAAACAAATCTCGACCTTATTGACGGTTATGAGAAAGTTGTTTTTTGTCATATTCTTGCTCAGTATAATTCATAGATTGCTAAAATGCTGTTTTCTGACGTATGTCAATAAGGTCGAAAATCGATTGCACCCATTTTTCTGCTTGCGCCTCACGGTTCAAGCAATTTTTTTTTTGTAACAAAATAATGTAACGTTAATAATTATTAAATATTTGTCTGTAACACGTGATAATATTGTGATACACACATGAACCTGTATTTGACACCTCTAGTAGGTACACGTCCCGCAAATTGCTAATGCGCGTAGCCGCTATTTTAGTGACGTCAGCGCTAGACTGAAGTTTCGAGCTGATTTTTTTTTTATTTCGGCTGACGTCAAAATGACGTCATTTCGATGTTAACGGACATGATTCCAGCGCAATAGCAATTTGTGGGGCTTATACCTATTGTTTTAAACTAAATAAAGAAATTTTATACTTCTAAGTTCTATAAGTTATTATATTGTAGGTATACCCATAATAAAAGTAGGTACCTTTTCTGGCTTATGTCATTTAAAAAAAACCGTTTCGGGATACTTACTAAAAAAATGTTAACCCAGAATATTAGACTTTACGCATGCCAAGTTTCAGATACTTTCAATAGTTTCAGCGAGATCGAGCACAGATAGACAGACAAAAAGTTTAAAAATATGTACTTACCTACCTACTGAAAATCTACATCGATAATAATGCTTTCATTCCATCCATCTAATTCCTGTTTTTTCAATTCTTCTTGTACAAAGCAGTAAATTTTATTTTGGAGTTTTCTTTGAATAACAAGTAGTCGGAAGTCCCAGCTGTGTACGTAATTACACAAACGGATAAGCGTAATAAAATTCATAAGAAACTTCTGGACTTTTTTTATAAAGATAACATAAACGAACTTTTGTTTTTAGGTCAGACAGCCTGCAAGCTGACACTCTGATAGCCGAGGTATAGACAGGGTATGCGTGGAGTGGAGAAAACTACAACTGTAAATCTAATAAGTTTAGTGTTAAGAAGAAAATACTAAAGTATTCAGCAGTATTAAATAGAAAGCACTTTTCATTGGAACGGGAGCGATAAAAATCGACTGATCAACGGACCCGAACGCGACGCAGGTACGGGAAGGTGTGTTTGATCACAACAATCATTTTGATGGCCCTTTTTTTCTTTTGTGTAATGAGAATGACCGCCCGGTCATCAAACAAGAGCAATTTTGTAGACTAGGGTTTTTACCTGTGGTGCCTTCGTTCACGTAAAATTAACTAAGGTATCTTGAAGCTTCAACTTCACAACTACCCTATAGGTACTTAGTTTGTTTTAACTAATTCATGTTTCAACTTGGTAATACGTAATTGCAGGGAAGGGCTGATAACGCATTCCATTCTGTTTAGATGCCGCTTATTTAGCAAATAGTCCTTTTAAGGGGATAAAAGCTCCAAGTTTTATCTAGGTAAGACTTGACGACTCAGATTTTTTTCACTGATAAGTAAGTTGTCAAGAGTGCAAAATAATAAAACATATTTAGAAATCTATTTGCGAATGCAAGTGTGCCGAAGAACTTTTCATCCTGGTTCTTTCTTCACCTTTCTTCTATCATACCGCAAGGCATCGCCAATGTCTGCACCCGTACGTAGTCGAAATTCCACGGATACGTACGAAGCGATTTGCCTCTTCATTTCTGATTTGAACTGCTAAGATTTGGAACACCCTTTCAGTATCAGTTTTCCCCTCCAATTATAATATGGGTACCTTCAAGTCAAGAGTGAATAGGCATCTTCTAGGCATGCGCGCTCCATCTTAGGCTGCATCATCACTTGCCACCAGGTCTGATTGCAGCCAAGCGCTAGTCTATAGATTTAAAAAAAGAGAAGGGCCCCGCTGGGGTAATTTTTGATTTTATAACTTAATTATTGGAGCATTGTAAGATAAGTGAACAGAATTATATACCTAATACAGTTTTAATAAGAAAGATATTCACACATATTTTAAAAAGTGAAGACAAATACGTAAACTTGTGTGCGTGAAACATTGGTACGGGTAGTGATATAGACTATTATAGTTGGCGCGGGTTTTACGCACCTTTTGACACCTACGAGTGTCCTCTATAGAATGGCAGTCCGTTACCAGTTTTGAATTTTATAAATCCTTTCTCTGGGGATATCTACCAGTAGATAAGGAAAATCAACACCCCTGGATTAAATCGAGGATCATTAAGGATGGAAGTTTAAAAATATTTATTATCCAACAGTCCCCCGTAACGATAAACCCACTTTATAGTCTTCGACTTGAGCCACTTTGCCCTATCTTTTTATTGTTGGCTCCGGACATTAACAATATGCTTCTTGAGGGTCGAGACGTGGCTGAGTGCGCTGTTTCGCGTTAAATAAGAACTTTACAGGTAGGAATGGGATTAAAAATATCTATCCATAGAGATAGAATATATAGATTAGCTCAGTGAATCTATCTTTATTGTGCAAGTTTCCTGCAGTAAAGCGTTACGTACGCTGAGTCTGCATTTGTATCACTTTAAACATCGCATGTCCATCGCAAAGGCCAAGCATGATATCTACACGTCGGCCTTGGCAAGTTACAACATGGCACTTACCCAAAATGTGGACCCTAGGAAAATATCATCTATCATCTAATCTGTGATTTAGCTTTAGTGGTGATTTCCCTCGGTCACAAAGCGTTTTTAAAATTCACTGGGTATTCACGTATGCGTAATGAGGTCCCCCGCACAACCGCACGTTACCTGTGCTCGCCCGCACCGGGTTAGCGCGAGGGCTGTGCGGGTGTGCGAGGCGTCCCCACCCAGATCGCCATCTCGAACTGTCGCGTACTATACTTACGACGATCTTAAAGAACGTACTAAGTACTTTGTATTCTGCGATAGAATAGCACTGTTGCAAAGAAACCCCCGCGAATAGAAAGATTGCACTATACGTTGCTACCTTGACAATGGACTAACAAGCTCAGCGCAACAAAGACTTGCATCCAAGTCTTTATTTTTCTAATTAAAAACTTTCACTAAACAGCTCTATACTCGTACTTACTTAGTGGCTAACAAAAGTATATAATGAGTTCCCACGGGATTTTCAAAAACCTAAATCCACGCGGACGAAGTCGCGGGCATCATCTAGTATTATAAATGCGAAAGTGTGTCTGTCTGTCTGCTAGCTTTTCACGGCCCAACCGTTCAACCGATTTCGATGAAATTTAGTACAGAGTTAGCTTATATCCCGGGGAAGGACATAGGCTACTTTTTATCCCGGAAAATTAAAGAGTTCCCACAGGATTTCAAAAAACTTAAATCCAAGCGGACGAAGTCGCGGGCATCATCTAGTTACCTTTAATTCAGTGTGATACATCATTTACATGATGCTCTTTTGATGTTAAGCTAGTTATAGGTACCTATATTAATTAACATCTTAGAATTTCCGTAATAACAATTTTGAATGTGCCATGTGCATGCAATTGTATGTTATATACTAGCTTATTCCCGCGACTTCGTCCGCGTGGACTACACAAATTTCAACCTAGATGTTTGCCCCTACGATTATTCTTGCTGCTAACTAAAACTATTGAAATACATAGTTTCCTGAGTATCATATTATAAAAAATAAGACCTAGACTATAAGTAAGATTAAGATATTTTTTTGCGTGATAAAGCGTCTGATACGGATTTAAACGGGAATAACGACCCACGGAGGTGTCTGGCAGTATTAATTATTATTAACTATTAACAGTACTCTGTAAAATATACATACAAACCAGCACTCATACTTTTAAAAAAGTGAGTAATGTTTTTACGTACCTTTAGCAGCTGATATCTTTTAATTGCCTCTTGGCACAAGCTAGCAAATATATGAACGTTAAAGGTACGCACAAACACTTCTCTATTGCACACATTTTGTTACTCAGATTTTTATATATTAAAAAACCGACTTCTACTTTGTTGTGGTCTTGGAAGTCGGATTTTTTTTAATATTTTTACTTTATTTTAAGCTTTTAATGTAAGTAGTCATTGCTTGGTACCTAAAATATCAATTCACCAGCAAAAACACGGCATTTACAATATTATTTCACCAGAAACAGTTCTTGAATCTCTATGGTTTAGGAGTGATGTATCCTGCATCATCAGGTTTGAGAAGTTCGGACTTGGAGTGCAATCACGAAGCCGTTGCTTGATACCTAAAATATCAATTCGCCATCAGAAATTCCCAAATTCCCAAGGGAGTTCTGTGCCTTGCAGCATCTGGGTTGAGGAGTTGGGATCCGAAGTTCAATGATGTACCTAGTCTATGCTTGGTAGTTATAGTAATATTGCACCATCCGCAGTTCCTGAAACGCTATAGTTTATGAATGCTACACCCTGCATCATCAGGTTTGAGGAGTCCAACCATTGAGTCGTTGCTTGGTATGTTCAATATTAATTCACTATAAACACTTCCTGAATCTTGATAACTTAGGCGGGCAGTAACCGTGCAGCATCAGGATTAAGGAGTTGAATCCATATTTTTTATGGGACCGCCACGGAAACTTTTACTGTTGATTACTACGATACTAGTTAAACTTATAGTTTAGTAGGTACATTACTAGTGGTCAATTTAAAAGGACTAATTCGGAAAACGCATAAAGCAGCCCAATGTAAAATAGTTGACATCTTCATGAGAAAAGTTTCGCTCACGTAAGGCCGTATAAGCCTCACAATACGAAAGGATCGCAAGGCCGGTCACAAATCACCGGCATCAGATAAACATGAGCTATTCATTGGCCCACTGAAACAAATCTACATAAAACAAAAACAATAGAGATTCAGGATCTTATCCCGGGCACGAAACTGTCACACTCCTGAATCCAATCACTTCATACTTTTCAAGCTTTAGCGGAATTAAAACGATCGCAATGTATTTGCATTGCATGTGAATGCCTCAATAACTCAACGGTAAAAAGGAGCTTTAACAAAAATCTTGCTAAGTATAGAGTATAGGTACACGACAATAAAAACATCCTTCAAATGATAGGTGCTTCATAAAACTATAGTGACCTCAATAGCAATACAGCCAAGCGCAGGGACCAACTATAGGTACCTTTTACTATAGTTTTACGAATATATTCAGAAATATATATGCATGTTTTTTGTATGCAGAATATTCTCATTAGTAGCTTAGTTGGCGGTAAAGAATGATTAACACTTTTTCTAATCACTAGCCATATTGTATGTGCGAAAGTGTTTGTGGGTTTGTCCTTCAATCACGCTGCAACAGAATTTGCATGGATATAGTTAATGACCTGGGGAGTGACATAGGTTACTTTTTATCTCGGAAAATCAAAGAGTTTTCACAGGATTTCCAAAACCTAAATCTATGCGGAGGAAGACACAGGCGTCAGCGAGATGGCAATCGCAGACCCGTACAGCTCAGCTAACCCGGTGCGGGATAGCGCGGGGGGAGGGGGTGCGGATGTGCGGGGCGTCCCCCCCGTGTCATACCCCGATTGCTATCTTGACTTATCGTGTACTAGTGTATTTATCAGTAATAATAACACTATAGAAATAGAACTAAAGGAATATATCTTCGGTATGTTTTTTCTCTTTAGTTCTAAAGGCGAAATATACGCCCGCCTTTTAGGATGTCAGTGCGTCCTCCTAGCTATTGAAGTTTAAATTAAATCGTTTGAATAATTTTTAACTTTACAGAATAATTCAATCTAATTCTATTTGGATTCACCCAGCGATTCATAATTTGTTGAATGTTCAAAAAGTTCTTGAACTGGAATAAGATTATAATTCCGTTGTAAACTATTGAAAATTTAAATCAATTTATTAACCTTACAATAATTTGAATAAACAATATGGTTAGTTTATTTTCTTTATCTGTATTTTTCACTGTCAATATCTGTTTACAAAAATATCAATTTTACATACAGAGGCTGTGTACATTTTAAAGTTTAAAAAAATAATGTTCAAAGTATGTAGTATCCAAGGTAATATGAACTATGTAATATGGAGAACTGTTGCCCATCTAGACTAATTGGCAGATTTACGCTAGAGAGTGGTGATAGCCTAGTGGTTAGAACGTTTCCGGAAGTCAGGGGTTCGATCCCGCGCGTGCACCTCTAACATCTGAGTCATATATGCGTTTTAAGCAATTAAATAGAAAACTCAGTAGTGGGCCGGCGATAATCAACCGATCATGATAATGACACGTCACGTTAGTTTATAGTTTGTTCCGTTTGCCGTGGAGACCCTGGGGCCATGGAGTCTTAGTGCTAAAAAAATTACGAGACAGTTTACCGCGATTAATAGCCTCATCTGGTGACAGAAGGGCTGGCTCATTTTTTGCGCAATGGATCAGCCTAGCTGTCTAGCGCGGGAATGCAGACAGTGTTCTTGGCACGATTCCACGCGGGCATGATTTGTATAGTAATTAGATACATATTCAATTTATACTATGCCCGCCTTCTGTATGCTTTTGTTTACTATCTGCTGTGCTTCTATTACAACAGATAGTTGACGAGCGAATTGGCAAAGGTAGACAAATAATACAATACTATTACACCGAGCCCTATTTTTTATGATGAACATAAATACATCCTAAGAAAAATCTGAAGCTTCAATAAGTATATCTAAATGCAACTCGCTGTGTAAGAACGGACACAGCGAGTAAAAGTGGGTAAAAACTGAGTGCCGATATATGAGAATATAACAAAAATATGAAACAGCTATGTAGTGCCGAACTTAAATTGCTCCTCAGAACTACTTAATCGCCAAAGCCTCTTAATGTTTAATAGCTCACGTAGTTCAATAATTTGAGATTCTAAACTAAACTCATATAAATCTAAATAAAGTGATTCGCTTAGACATCTATGGTGATAATAGTACCCGTAAAATATTTATCAAAAATTATATCATATTATAGTTTCTGTTTTCCGTAAGACTAGCGACTCACTCCAGCTTCGCATGGGAGAGGAATTATTCCACTATACTCTCAGATGGGATGATTTATTCGACTTAATTCATAATTATCATACCAGTAGCTTATAATCGCATAATTTCATGAATTACACATAAACTTCTTAGATAATCCTTCTTTCTATTAATGAAAACCGTATGAAAATCTGTACAAAAGTTTCTGAGATTAATGCGAACAAACACGAACTCAGTGCCGCGAGGTACTTTATAATATGTTTAGTGATTAGCTATTTATAATTAAATATTTCTATTACTCTCGGCTTATATATTTCTATAAGAATATAATTCTATTTATCATACCCCGATTGCTAAGAAAAACGAATACAAAGTGTGTAGATACATTTCTTGATAACAAGAAAATACTATCAAAAGCAATAAAATATTAAAAGACAATACGAAGTTATGGTCTTATGATGGCCGAGTAACAGCATGTTTGACGCCAAAGGGTGCGTTATTTTAACGATAAGACATTATTAGCCTTGCGACACACATTCAACAGGTACACCGTTGTACTGATAGATATATCCATCAAGGTTACGCGTAGCCGGTGGCTACGGAATGTCGCGGGCAGCGGCTACGGCCTACGGCGCTAGGGCGGACGCGGGCGGGCGGCGTAGACCGGCATCCACCTCGTTTACCGTAATACAGATAAGCAATAAGGCGTTACTTACGCGGGGAGCGCGGTCCGGACCGTGATGCGACACTCGTGGTATCGTGTGGAGCCGCGTAGCCGGGCTCCGGCAGACTGTTGCTCCCGGGACCGCTTCACTTGTTACGTGCCACCCGCCGCCCTGCGTCCCCATCCTCAACCCTCACTCTGCGCACCTCCCGTGCCTTTTACCCTCCCCGGGAACTCCACCCCGCTGCCGCTTACCAATATCACGGGTCTTTCACTTTGCAGCGTCCTTACCTAGATAAGGTACATACCCGTCTACCTCCCAATTGGAAAACCCTTCAACAACCTTTTGAATGAATATTATTCATCCAAAGGATGCGCTTAGTGAAAACATGAATATGCCTGAATTTATTGTAAGGTCTTTATGGAGTCAGGAGTGATTCTTTTGTTCCTGAAGGGTACTATTAAATATTCTGTAGTAGGATGCATAGAATAGGAATAAATCAATTATATTTACACGGTCACTAAGAAAACATACCTACCTAACATATAGCTATATCTACCTACAGTAGGCTATAGAGTTTAAAGTCAATGAAATGTATTCTAATGGCAGTTCTGTAATCCTCAAAGCAAGTCGAGTCGGTCTTAGTAACGGTAGAGGCTAATCTTAGTAATCTTACAACTGAACCTGGGTTATTATAAGTAATCTCTTATGTGAAAAGCTAAGTAGATTAGTAGTTCACGTCACTTCAAGAGCGGCTTAGACATCTTAAGGACCAGGTGTGCCTAGATAGTAGTACTTATTTAATAGTTATACCTAGAGACCGTATTATATGCATTTGCATATTCGCATATGCATTTGCATATTTTAGCCATTCTCAGTGGTAATAGCATATTTTACCTAAGATCTAAAATGATACATATTATTGGTACATTTACAATATTTTTCACTCACCCTGCATTCTGAAATGCGACCAAATTTAATAACAGTCACAAAATATAAAGGCTTAGCTATTGATAAAATACGCCAAATGAACTCCGCGTTGCCAAAGGCATTGTCGCATAAACTTAAAGAAAAGGTTGAAAACATATTGAGCAATAATCCAGGTTTTCAAAGTTTGTGTCAAATTGACAGTTTCATTAATGGGACTGCAGAACTTTTGCTAGAAATTATAAGTGCTAACATAGCACCCAAGTTCAAATTTTGCCCATGTTACCTCAGTGGAAGTAGAGTGAACCTTTTCCACTTACAAAAATATTCTAAATGATCGCAGACACAATCTTACCACTGAAAATTTAGAAAAATATGTGATTGCTTGCGTTTACAATTTTTTTAAATAATTTTAATATCATATAGTGTTACCTGTACCTATTATCGCCTATCAAAAAATAATTTACTAATTGTATGCTGATTTTGAAATAAAAAAAAACGAATACTTACTTTTCTCTTTTTGGGGATTCCTAAAATTTATCATTTAATTTCGCATATTCTGCCAATTTTTGTGCATATTTCAAGTATTTTTGTCCACATTTCAAGCATTTTTCATGCATATTTGCATGCATATAACAAGCTTTTTATGTTGCATATAACCCGGTCTCTAGTTATACCTATAAGTAATATTACAGGCTGTTGTAGTAATTACTCCTTTAGAACAGTATGACGCGACGGTTGCAAAGTACAAACGGCTAATGCCATATGACATTAATTTTTTTCCAAACTTTAACACTTTTGTCATAGTCGCGTCAACGTGTACAATAGGTAGTGCAAGCGTCGTTCGAAGAAAGTCATTGCAAGTTGCAACGCATGCGGTAGCTTAACTAGTAATTTGGTAACTTATGTTTTATAGATGAGTATGTAAGGTATAGTACGAGACAGGTCGAGATGTCAATCGGGGTATGAGGTGGAGGGACGCCCTGCACACCTGCTCGTTTCAGCGCCATCCATGAAAATTTTCACGAACGTTGCCTGGAAACCTCCCCATTGATGAGTTGTGAATAGTTTTCGCTTAAGCTTTACAGTGGAAAATCTGACTGTATTATTAAACAATTTAACTAGAAACATCTAGATAGAGGGATAGCACAGGTAGTGTCTAAAACTCTTCAGTAAATTTCCCTTTGAACCCTTTTCCTAGGGGCTGTAAAACTATTCTATTTGTTTTTGCTTATTTGCTCTTTATTTCTATGATCACAAAGGATAATGCTTGAGAAAGTTGTTCGGTCCTTAATGTAAACTTAATAAAGGCATACCATAGTTAAACTATAGGTACCATAGTTACTAAAAAATTAACTAATAAAAAATGTACATGTATAAAACAGTAGGTATAATATTATACTTCACTACCCGTATCATACCCGTATCTTTAAATAGTAAGTACTTACCAAATTTTGGTTTAAAAGTTTGATCATGAAAAGATTCCTAACAGATAAACAGACATACAGACCTCGCATTTATAATAAGTAGTATGGATATAAAATTCATTCCACTCTACTTTTCTCATTTAAAATGTGCTTAAAAATATAAAATTTTGATGTGGCTGAGCTCATTTCCATTCACATTTTCTGAACTGAAACAAAACAAATCGTTATCGTTGGATTCTATCTTACTGACAAATCGAAAGGTAAAATCTCACTAACTAGGTACTTCCACTAACCCCGTCAAGTCGAACAATTTTTTTTTAATGATATGAGTCGGTTAAGGCCATAAAACCCCCCAAATTCGATTTCTAGCTAAGCTCATGAAAGTAGATAAACCTCCCTGAAAGTAGTCCTGACGGCGCTCATGTGGGTTACTCTAGTTCTTTCAGGATTCCAGCGGCGCAAGACCGTGGCGTCTGGAAGTCCCTACAAACTATTGTCCAGCAGTGGATGTCTATCCGTTGATGATGATTATGATGATGGTGCATACCTATTATGTTTTTGAAAGTTACAAGCTCCATCATTCATAACGAAAAGAATATTCGAATTACTTCAAACCAAGGGAATTTTTAAAAGATCTAATAAGCAATCGCCAGTAGCTGAGGCTTTTTCTGCCATTGACTGAGTGGGCACTTTCATTGAAAAATTGATCACTTGAGCTGGCTAAAGCTCCACTTTTCACGAATATAGGTACCAAATGAAGGGTTCTCTTCTCAACACTTACTTTCTACAAAATGTAAAAGTGAGTCTGTCTGTCTGCTAGCTTTAACAGGCCCATCCGTTTAACTGTTTTCGATGTAATTTGGTACAAAGATAGCTTGCATCCCGGGGAGGACATAGGCTACTTTGTATCCCGGAAAATCAAAGAGCTCCCATGGGAAACCTAAATCCACGTGGACGAAGTCGCGGGCATCAGCTAGTACATTATAATAATACTTATATACAGTACGCGGCAGAAAGTAATGTAGGTACATCGGCTTTTAGAATGATATTTCGGCTTTGTAGAGCGTTGTCTCTATCACTCATACCTATAATATGACCCTTTGTCAATCTCAACGACAGGGACAATGCTCTATAAATCCGCTATAGTCTTCTAAAGGTCGATGTACATTGCTTTCGGCTGCGTACTGTAGTTAAAAATTATTGTTGTTTTAAAAGTTTAGTTGCAAGGTTAGCACCTAATTCTATACTCAGGAGTGTGTACGTAGCACAGGTACGTAGGTACCTACTTACGGAATTATTATTGAAACAGAGGCAAGTATTAGAATAGTCTAACTGAAGTTCACAGGGCAGACGTGAGAATTAGTAAATTAACTTAGGTAACTTAGTAATTCCAATCCATTAATCGAACATTCAACTTGCTATCTAACAACATTAGTTTCATACTTAAGTGATGCTTCAAAGTTCAAATGATCTGTTTTCTCTGCTTAACTAAAGCCGGATTTCAATTTTGGCATTTTGCGTTTTTGCAGTTGTGCGTTTAAAAGAAAAGCTTTTGATTCTCGGAAAGAGATTAATCAATATTTTGTCTAGAAACATATGTGACTTCCCTAGATATTGACTTCTTTATCAGTCATCAATATATTAGAATTGCGTTGATTGCAACCGACGCGTCATGACGTCTGCAACAACGGCAAAATAAAAAGACAATTTTTGAGTTCAGCGGGTGATTCGCTAACTAGAGTTAGGCCCAAAAGTTTCTGGGTGCACCCGCTGATTCAGAAAAGGGAGCGTTATGAAACTATTTGTTGTTCTTATTAGAAAATTTATCTGTACCGGCCTTTTTATGCGGTCAGTTCTGTCTACAACTTAAGAGTGGACTTCCTAGCTGTACGTAGCCTTCGTACGAATAATTAAATCAGGTGGCCACACTGTTGTAATTACAGAATTATAGTGAGTTACACTAGGAACTCACAGAGCGGTTTTACCGCCGCGGTTGCGGAACCGCAACACTAGTGCGAACACGAAATACATGAAAATATAGATAGCAATTTTCACGACGCGATTTATTTTTAATTCTTTACTCCCTAATAAAAACAACAAATAGTCCATAACGATCCTTTTGGGCCTTCTTTTTTGAATTCTTTTGTAAAATAGGTACTACGCAACAGCTAGTTTCTGGTATATGTTCATGGTGGTCTGGGAACTATCTGAACAGCTTTGCAGCCGTAAAATATAACCTAGCGATCATCGCTCGCCAAGTTTGCGGGCGAACGATGATCGCAACCACGGCGGATGCGGTTCCTGATGCGCAAACATGCAGTCTCGTGAGCATAGAAATAAAACAGCTCTCCCGCAACCGTGGCGGACACGGGTGAAAACCGCTCCGTGAGTTTCCACTCTTAATGCTCTTTGAGTAGGTACGAGATTAATTGTACGTTTCCATATTGTATTTCGTGTTTGTACGAGTGTTGAGTTCCCGCAACCGCGGCGGGCGCGGGTAAAAACCGCTCCGTGAGTTCCTAGCGTAAAATGTTTACATTATTTCGACGGTTCCAATCAGCAGATAAACCAAATTCATCTAATAGAAATTGTAGGTAAGTAAGTAGCTACTCAGTGTACCGAATACCTACTAACTACCTACATACATACACAGTGAATCACGAATCACGATACCTAATCCGTAGAATCGAGCGTGAGGCACGTCTAGCCTGAGGCAATATCAGGCAGCCGCTGATTACACACTAATAACATTACAGAAAAAGGTCAAATCGCTCATTATTTCAAAGTTCTTATTGATTTTTATGTAAGTACTTCTATGTATTAGATGTAATCTGCTCCTGTTTCAGAGGACAAAGATCTTCGAACTTCTTTCAGTTTCATAAAAATATTATTTTGATAGAACTCAACAGAATTTGTACTTAATCTGATGCTTCTAATATAGGTAAAGATTGAGTTTGAAATTTATGTGTCTCTGGTCAGTATAGGTTCAGGGTTCAGTTCAGTTTTAAGAGCTTCCGAGACGGTCGAGCGGTTTGACGTCAATCCGGTCAAGCGCGTAGATTTTTGCTGTCAAGCTGATGGGCTGATTACACCTACCGAGTAGTGAAGCGAGACCTTAGTAAAATGTCACTCGGCCGAGACAGTGCTGTGGTGGCCGTTTATACGTATTTCGAAATTGCGCCGAGCACTCGTAAGTGTTTATACCAACCGAGTACTCGGCCGAGGACACTGACTCGCCACTGTACTGGTACGATTACACCTACAGAGTAGTGAAGCGAGACAGTAAAATGTCACTCGGCCGAGACAGTGCTGTGGCTGAGAAATTGTGGCGAAATTGCAATCGTTAAAGTGTTTATACCAACCGAGTACTCGGCCGAGGACACTGACTCGCTCGCCACTGTACTCGTTAGGTGTAATCGTACCATGAGTCAAGCATTTTGACCGTTTACAAAATTTGCTTGATGCTTGAGCATTTACGTGCTTTATGCGATTTTATATTTTTTTTATTTAAAACAAACATACATTACAGACTTCATTCGGATGCAGCAAAAACCTGGTCGGGTTTATCCATGCACCGGTGCTTGCTTGACGCGACGTTCGGACAGTGCCGATGAGATGTATGAGAAAAGTGCCGTTTGACAGGCGCATTAAGCAGCTTGATCAAGCAAAACAAATCTAGGTGCTTGACCGTGTAGTGAATTTGATGTTATACCTCTGAAAGATGACGGCACGACGATTTTGGTATGGAATCCTAAAAACCGTCAACTTGAGATTCCTCTTAGATTTAAGTGGGACGGCGGTGGGACCTTTTTACGGATCAGTTGGCTTTAACGTATGAACATATCTGTCGCCGGAATTAAGTTTTGGTCCAAAAGATTGTCAAGCCTTTAGTTACCTATACCTACCAACTCATTTTTCAGTACCGTACCTATAAGGTAGTTTATGGTGTTTTTTACGGTATCTATGATAATTTTATTTAAAATTAAGGATGGAACAAACAAAACTTGCGAGGGCAGCGCGACACTTTAGCAACGTGTCCAAAACGACCCCTAGGAGTTAGGGACGTCAGTAAGACGAATTTTAAATCTATTCAATGAACTGGCTACTGGGCTACTATATTGGGGCATGCGTCGATATTTTTTTTTAAATAGAGATAGCGAGCAAACGAGCAGGCGGGGTCACCTGATGTTAAGTGATTACCGCCGCCCATGAACGTTTGCAGCACCAGGGGAACCGCCGATGCGTCGCCGGCCTTTTAGGAATTTGTTGGTCCGCCCCTTGAATAATCCAATGTTGTAATTTAGTACCAATGGTAAGACGTAGTCTGTATCTTTCATCCCAAAAACTTACACTTTTTACCTACCTAGGTATATAGGTAGGTAGTTCGTAGGAATTTTTCAAACCGAATTCGTCAATCGTCTTTGCCAATGATGGTCCCAGCACACCAAGTAAATAAACAGCTTTCCTAATATTTAAATTGCATTGCTTGTAGCGAAATTCAGTCACATTTATGCCTAGCCTCATAATTGTCATTGTTTTAACGCTGCAGAATATGGCTCAACGAGGGCTCAACTCTGAATTTCGTTATAAAAACTCATACTTACCTACCTAACTACCTATAATAAGTCTTCTGGATTGAACTCGTTTCTTCGCCCTTGAAAACGCTCGTGGTGTGGTATCCATGAAAATTCCTTCGCGCCGACTGACTTCTGAGCGTACCTACTTAATACATTTATATCATTCGGGAGGAATATTCCAGAGAAATGGAGCTCTTTGTCCGTGTCCTCGCGCCATAAAGAGGCACGTTGTGTGCATACTTTATAATTAATTAGTATTTAATGTCGCCCAAGATGCGGAAATTGAGTGAGCTTGTATACCTAACTGGTGTTCCCCAAAATAATACAAACTGGGCCAAATATTAATTGGAATAACCCATTACTAGGGGTTATTCCCGTTGAGTCACACCCCCGTGTGTAACACTGTGACACAAGGTGCCTAAAATTTCAAAACATTCCCGTTGAGTAACACTGTTACACAACGGGAATTAATTTGAACTTGTTGGCACCTTGTGTCACACCTACATAAATACATATTATTGCGCGTGTATCAAGTACTAACTGATTGTGCACTTTTCCGGGATGTTATTTATTTATAAATACAAGATGGCGGACATGAATTTTTTTACAAAAAATTGACATGGGTGTCGTTTTTAGGGTTTTCGAGGGTGCTGAATTTGATGATGACATTTATTCTGAAATCCAAGATGGCGGACATGATTTTTTTTACAAAAAATTGACATGGGTGTCGTTTTCAGGGTTTTAGAGGGTGCTAAATTTGATGATGACATTTATACTGAAATCCAAGATGGCGGACATGATTTTTTTACAAAAATTGACATGGGTGTCGTTTTCAGGGTTTTCGAGGGTGCTGAATTTGATGATGACATTTATTCTGAAATCCAAGATGGCCGACATGGATTTTTTTACAAAAAATAGACATGGGTTTCGTTTTCAGGGTTTTCGAGGGTGCTGAATTGGATGATGACATTTATTTTGAAATCCAAGATGGCCGACATGGATTTTTTACAAAAAATAGACATGGGTGTCGTTTTCAGGGGTTTCGAGGGTGCTGAATTTGATGATGACATTTATTCTGAAATCCAAGATGGCGGACATGATTTTTTTTACAAAAAATTGACATGGGTGTCGTTTTCAGGGTATTCGAGGGTGCTGAATTTGATGATGACATTTATTCTGAAATCCAAGATGGCCGACATGGATTTTTTTACAAAAAATAGACATGGGTGTCGTTTTCAGGGTTTTCGAGGGTGCTGAATTTGATGATGACATTTATTTTCAAATCCAAGATGGCCGACATGGATTTTTTACAAAAAATAGACATGGGTGTCGTTTTCAGGGTTTTCGAGGGTGCTGAATTTGATGGTGACATTTATTTTGAAATCCAAGATGGCCGACATGGATTTTTTTACAAAAAATAGACATGGGTGTCGTTTTCAGGGTTTTCGAGGGTGCTGAATTTGATGATGACATTTATTTTCAAATCCAAGATGGCCGACATGGATTTTTTACAAAAAATAGACATGGGTGTCGTTTTCAGGGTTTTCGAGGGTGCTGAATTTGATGGTGACATTTATTTTGAAATCCAAGATGGCCGACATGGATTTTTTACAAAAAAATTGACATGGGTGTCGTTTTAGGGTTTTTGAGGGTGCTGAATGTGATGATGACATTTATTTTTAAATCCAAGATAGCCGACATGGATTTTTTACAAAAAATAGACATGGGTGTCGTTTTCAGGGTTTTCGAGGGTGCTGAATTTGATGATGACATTTATTCTGAAATCCAAGATGGCCGACATGGATTTTTTTACAAAAAATAGACATGGGTGTCGTTTTCAGGGTTTTCGAGGGTGCTGAATTTGATGATGACATTTATTCTGAAATCCAAGATGGCCGACATGGATTTTTTACAAAAAATAGACATGGGTGTCGTTTTCAGGGTTTTCGAGGGTGCTGAATTCGATGGTGACATTTATTTTGAAATCCAAGATGGCCGACATGGATTTTTTACAAAAAATAGACATGGGTGTCGTTTTAGGGTTTTTGAGCGTGCTGAATTTGATGAACCATTTATTTTCAAATCCAAGATGGCCACAATGGATTTCTTACAAAAAATAGACATGGGTGTCGTTTTCAGGGTTTTCGAGGGTGTTGAATTTGATGGTGACATTTATTTTGAAATCCAAGATGGCCAACATAGATTTTTTACAAAAAATAGACATGGGTGTCGTTTTCAAGGTTTTTGAGGGTGCTGAATTGGATGATGACATTTATTTTGAAATCCAAGATGGCCGACATGGATTTTTTTTTAAAAATAGACATGGTTGTCGTTTTCAGGGTTTTTTAGGGTGCTGAGTTTGATGATGACATTTAATTTTAAATCCAACCCTGAAAACGACACCCATGTCTACTTTTTGTAAAAAAAATCATGTCCGCCATCTTGGATTTCAGAATAAATGTCATCATCAAATTCAGCACCCTCGAAAACCCTGAAAACGACACCCATGTCAATTTTTTGTAAAAAATCCATGTCGGCCATCTTGGATTTCAGAATAAATGTCATCATCAAATTCAGCACCCTCGAAAACCCTGAAAACGACACCCATGTCTATTTTTCGTAAAAATCCATGTCGGCCATCTTGGATTTCAAAATAAATGTCATCATCCAATTCAGCACCCTCGAAAACCCTGAAAACGACACCCATGTCAATTTTTTGTAAAAAATCCATGTCGGCCATCTTGGATTTCAGAATAAATGTCATCATCAAATTCAGCACCCTCGAAAACCCTGAAAACGACACCCATGTCTATTTTTTGTAAAAAATCCATGTCGGCCATCTTGGATTTCAAAATAAATGTCATCATCCAATTCAGCACCCTCGAAAACCCTGAAAACGACACCCATGTCAATTTTTTGTAAAAAATCCATGTCGGCCATCTTGGATTTCAGAATAAATGTCAACATCAAATTCAGCACCCTCGAAAACCCTGAAAACGACACCCCTGTAAATTTTTGTAAAAAAATCATGTCCGCCATCTTGGATTTCAGAATAAATGTCATCATCAAATTCAGCACCCTAGAAAACCCTGAAAACGACACCCATGTATATTTTTTGTAAAAAAATCCATGTCAGCCATCTTGGATTTCAAAATAAATGTCATCATCAAATTCAGCACCCTCAAAAACCCTAAAACGACCCCCATGTCAATTTTTTTGTAAAAAATCCATGTCGGCCATCTTGGATTTCAAAATAAATGTCACCATCAAATTCAGCACCCTCGAAAACCCTGAAAACGACACCCATGTCTATTTTTTGTAAAAAAAATCATGTCCGCCATCTTGGATTTCAGAATAAATGTCATCATCAAATTCAGCACCCTCGAAAACCCTGAAAACGACACCCATGTCTATTTTTTGAAAAAAATCCACGTCGGCCATCTTGGATTTCAAAATAAATGTCATCATCCAATTCAGCACCCTTGAAAACCCTGAAAACGACACCCATGTCAATTTTTTGTAAAAAATCCATGTCGGCCATCTTGGATTTCAGAATAAATATCATCATCAAATTCAGCACCCTCTAAAACCCTGAAAACGACACCCATGTCTATTTTTTGTAAAAAAAATCATGTCCGCCATCTTGGATTTCAGAATAAATGTCATCATCAAATTCAGCACCCTCGAAAACCCTAAAAACGACACCCATGTCAATTTTTTGTAAAAAAATTCATGTCCGCCATCTTGTATTTATAAATAAATAACATCCCGGAAAAGTGCACAATCAGTTAATACTTGATACACGCGCAATAATATGTATTTATGTAGGTGTGACACAAGGTGCCAACAAGTTCAAATTAATTCCCGTTGTGTAACAGTGTTACTCAACGGGAATGTTTTGAAATTTTAGGCACCTTGTGTCACAGTGTTACACACGGGGGTGTGACTCAACGGGAATAACCATTACTGTAGGTAGACGATACCCGTGCACGGCTTCGTTTTCGTAGATTAATTATGCTCTTAAAAATCCCGTCAGCCAATCCGCATTGGTCCAGCGTGGCAGACTATGCCCTGTACCCTTCTCACTCTGAGAGGAGACCCGGCTCAGTAGTGGGCCGATAATGGCTTGATCATGATGATCACTACCACTTTTATAAGTTTCGCCGATGTACCTGCGCCGAAATCTTATTTTTTGAATGGCGCGAAAATATATTAAAGAGCGAACCGTAGCGCGCGTCCGTCGGTCCGTCCGCGGTTAGGCACGTGCGAATTATAAGCGAGATAGTTATAGGAGTCTCTGTTGCTCTTGTATAAATAAACATCTTTTCTTTCTTGTTCAATATTTTAAGGACAACAATGAGGTCTGGATTTCCATTTTTTTTTCTGCGCAATCGAATTTGCCGATGCAACTTATAAAAGTGGTGCTAGTTTAACTGAGAAAAACCATCATCATCGTCGTCAGCTACTCATCGCTTTTAAAGAGGCGAATGTTTCGTAAGTCTGGACTGCCAAATGCACAAAACGCATCGATTCTTTCTCAGCAGACTACATAACACGTCTTTCCACCACCTGCCTTCAGCGCACCCTCAGTTATTTTGACATCTCTGCGGCAGGGCTCTTTATTACTAACTTAGTAGATAGTTTATTCAGTATGTGGAAGGTCAAAAATGAAACAACGATATTCCGCCGTCGCATCCTTTATATTGTTAGAAAACAGAACAAGATCTCATAATACAAAATAAAATCTGTACAAATAACCATGTTGCTGTAATTGAATTACAAAAAGAAGTTCATGATTTCATCACAACGAATGCAACCTATCCTCTTAAAACTAATGAAAGATGAAATGAAAAAAATAGCGCCACCTATGGATCGTAATAGATGTTATAAAGATGCCCTCGACGATGACACGGGTGGCTGTGCTGCACGACATTAATATATGATGCAAACAATACAAACTTATCTAGCTAACTAGAAATTAAAATGTAAGTATATCATCGAAACTTAATAAAACTCCATAACTTCTTTAGAACAATATTCAGTAGACCGCGTTTCGAGCGGTGCGGTTAATATTCTTTCACGGAATGATATCGCTTAGTACTTATTTTATAAGGCCCTTCGCCTTGAATAGATCGCGCATGAGCCCTTTCAAGTAGCGAATCTCGCGCTGGAGATCCGAGCACTTGTCGCCGAGCTCGGTGTGACGCTTGCGCAAGTTCTGCTCCTCGCCCAGCAGTACCTCGATCTCGGCCTTCTTCTTCTGGCGGTAGCGGGTGGCCGCGTTCTTGTTCTGCTCCTTCTTGCGCGAGCGGCGGTCGTCCACGTTCCGAGAGTAGGGCTTGGGGCGGCCGGATGGGATGCACCAGTCCTCGTCCGCGGACGACGAGCGCGGCGACGACGGCGGGGAGGAGCGCGGGGACGAGTGCGGCGAGGGCGACGCGCTGCGCCCTGACGGCTGCGGGGACGCAAGCTGCGCAGCGCGGTGGCGGACCAGCTCCTCGAGGACCTGCGAGTCGCAGTCGTAGTCCGGCAACACGGCTTGCGCTGGGGTGTGGGGCCACGGTTCGGCGGGCGGCGCGAGCTGCAGCGCAGGCGCGAGCGGCGCGCACTGCGCCTGCTGCGCGTAGCTGAGCAGCAGCTGCGTGGCGGGGCCGGGCGGGCTCTGCGGCGGCGTGAGGTGGGTGAGCTCGACGGCGCCGTACACCGTCTCGAACTCGCGCAGCAGCACCTCAGTCGGCTGCGGTACCGTCTGCGGCGGATAGGGCGCGGCGGGCGGCGCAACCAGCACAGCGGCCGGGAGCACCTCCACGCGCTCGGGCACTTGAGAGATGTTTTCGAAAATGGGAAGATCCACTTTCTCTTCTAACCAATTTTGGAATATGTTTTCTGTAAAGAAAAGAAAATTTCGTTAATTACGCTATCGAAAAACAATTTATTCTAAAGACTAAGCTCGTCGAATTGAATTTAAGATGTAACCGACATAAAGGCCATCATCGTGTCGGGCATCGTAAAGATTCTGACTTCTGATAAACCTGAGCATTCACTTGTAACAAAAAATTGAACATTCATCGTTTTTAAATTTTGACGAATAAAGGAATTTGCTTGTACTTCATTCCTTGTTGGTCAACATATAAAAACCGCCCGAGTACGAGTCGGACTCGTGCACGAGGTTTTCCGTACCATTATCTATAAAAACGGCAAAAAAATCATTGCGGTTCATGAGATACATACAGCCTGGTGACAGACGGACGGACAGCGGAGTCTTAGTAATAGGGCGGGACCCTACGCTTTTACGCTTTAAAACGATGAATGCAATGAATGAACGTTTTGTTACAAACACAGGTTACAAATTAATACTCAGGTTTATCAATACCTTTACATTAAAGATCACTTCTCGAACTGAATTTTAAATAGCTGCTCGATAACGCTATCGAGAGCCGAGACTATTTACCTACACAAATACATACTGAGTGTTATCTTTCTTGCTTTCCAATAGTTTTCTTAATAAGATAAAATATAATAATGAGTGTGTAATTTTAAGTAAAGCCTCAGAAATTGTGATAATGTTTCTGCATGTAATGCTTGTAAGCCCAGTCGATATAGATAACTTCTGCGCGAAAGCTACTCACATTACTATTTTAACATTCTGTAATAATTGAAAAGCTATATTTTGCATCAACGTAGGAACGAATAAGTAGGTATAATGATCAACCTTTTCAATGACAATCACGAAAAGTAGGTACCTAAAGTTGCAATGTAAATAAAAGATAAAAATATTAAGACCACCACATGAAAACAAAATCAATACAAACCCCAAACAAGTTTAAACAAGCGAACCTGTTAAGTGTCTGCTGAATATTATATGTATTTTATTATTGTGGCACATGTAAGTACTAAGTATCTATGTACATATTTGCTTTTGTGTAATCACTAATTACAAACGGAAACGGACAAATATTTGTCAAACAATCTCAATTCGGGTTGCTAAACAGCAACTGATATAATATGAGCTAATTTATGATTTAGACTAAAATAATGAACTAAATTAAAATCTATCTAAATATATAAAACGAAAAGGTGACTGACTGAACTATCAAAGCACAGCTCAAATTACTGGGCAGATAGCTATTATTTTAGTTTATTTTATTAGTTTGCATTAGAGTGTACACCCATTACTCGCAAACCGCCATGCAATATTTAAAAGTATGTAAAAGTTTTGAAAGTTTTTTACGACGTAGAAATCCGCTGAGAAAGGATTTTTGAAAATTCGATCCCTGAAGGGGTAAAGCAAGGGTTTGAAATTTGTGTAGTCGACGCGGACGAAGTCGCGGGCATAAGCTAGTTGCATTTTTTTCTCTGTAATATTATTTAACAAGAGAAAAAAAATAAAGACTAATTAGACTAAAAAAAACCCTTAGAACGTAGAACAGTAAAAGTTACTGTGATAATAACTATGTTAATATATTGTTAAGATATAATCAATTAACAAAAACGGGATTTTCCCAATAACAATAATAACGTTTTACCTTAAAGTAGCTTTGAAACTAGATGAGAAGAGAATCTTATCCATACTGATCCATACTAATATTATAAATGCGAAAGTGTGTCTGTCTGTCCGTCTGTCTGTCTGCTAGCTTTTCACGGCCCATCCGTTCAACCGATTTTAATGAAATTTGGTACAGAGATAGCTTGCATCCCGAGGAAGGACATAAGCTACTTTTTATCCCGGAAAATCAAAGAGTTTCGCGGGTTTTTTTTTAAACCTTAATCCACGCGGACGAAGTCGCGGGCATCAGCTAGTCTTTGATATTTTGCTATTTGCCTTGCCTTTCGATGAACACAGTAGGCATTAGAATGCAAAACAAGCTGTGCTCTGTAAACAAAACATAATCTCATGTTGCACGCAGTCAGCGAAAGCCATAACGATAATAAATTAATTATTGAACTATTGTTGCACCGCGAAGGAAAATCAAGCATTATTATGCGCCTCATTATGGTAATTTGAAATCGTAAACTAACCCCATTACTTTACTATAAATAAAGCTAAGGATTTGTAATTAAGTTTTTAATTAGAAAAGATTTTCTTTTGTTTTCATAGTAGTTTTTGTTATAATTAAATTAGCGATCTATAGAACGATAAACAAAGGTATTGGAACAATCAATCGAACAACGCATTTATGCTATAATTTATTTCTGTTTTATAGCTAGTTTTGAGAAAATTTAATAAGTATAGTATGCGACAGGACGAGACGAGATGCCAATCGGGGAGGGAACGCCCCACACAGCTGCACAGCACCCGCGCTAACCCGGTACGGGTGAGCTCGGGTGTGCGGGGCGACCCCCCGCCTCGTACCCCGATTGCCATCTCGACCTGTCGCGGACTACAGTCTATAAGTGTAATGAGATAGGTACCTATAATATCAACTAACAATACCTATAGACGAAGAATTCTCGCTCAATTTTTAATCGCTTTATTTATACGTTGACTAGCGACCCGCCCCGGCTTCGCACGGGTAGCTTATTACAATTTTCGTAGGGGTCTCTAATTTTTTGAAATAAAATGTAGCCTATGTCACTCAGGAATAATGTAGGTTTCTACTAGTGAAAGAACTTTCAAAATCGGTTCAGTAGTTCTAGAGACTACCCCCTACAAAAAAACATTACCTCTTTATAATATTAGTACATATTGATTAATTGTGTAGTACTTTTCTCAGTCTTTTCAGAGCCTAAAATGAAGGCTTAAAATATTGCATGAAGTCAACAATTTTGTAGAGCGCTATCTCTTCTACTCGTGCGTTTTTCTTTCTTTCTCACAAATAAGCACGCATTGTATACGCAAAGTAATATTAAAGTAACAAATCTATGGTATATAATCTATTTATATAAACGGAAAAGCTGGCTGATTGACTGACTGACTGACAAACTGATCTATCAACGCACAGCTCAAACTACTGCATAGATCGGGCTGAAATTTAGCATGTAAATAGCTATTGTTGACGTAGGCAACCGCTAAGAAAGTATTTTCGAAAATTCAATCTCTTAATGGGGTAAAACAGGGGTTTGGAATTTGTGTAGTCCACGCGGACGAAGTCTCGGGAATAAGCTAGTATAATATTATAATTGCAGCCAAAGACATTACTATTCTCCTTCTAGAGAACTATGTTATTCCCTCATAATGAACAATTAATTATTAATTACAACAAAGACTTGTAGATGCAGATATTACACGCTTATTTATGTGACATTTATTAAAATGCAGCCCGTTGGACTAGATTTTCCTCGTAAAATGACAAACGCAATAAACCGATCCCTAATGATGAATGTGATAAAGCGTGTAACGATTTGTGCGACGATCGATCGGCGGGTGTTTTATTTGGTTTGTTCTCGCACGTCGCACACTATCAATTGATCGTAATTGAGAAACATTTCGTCTGGCATTTGAATTTGATTCTTTTTAGAGTTCCCTCTTTCTCGCTTATCTCTGAATGGGACGACTGAATTTGTTAGTAAAAATGTATTTTGACTTGAATCTAACTTGTAAATAAGTTTTTCACTTTGATCGTACTAATGTTTGTGCCTATTTTCCAACAGCATATAAAATACGTAAATTTTATTCCTTACAGGGGCTTGGCTTTACAAACAACCACAGTCATCACAATCCTTTGTATTTGGAAATGGTTTTTATCAAATGCACTTTCGCATTAAGTATTTCCTACAAAAAATCTTTATATCTTTATAGGATATAAAAGCAAAAGCTGACTCACTGATCTATCAACGCACAGCTTAAATCACTAGACGGATCGGGCTGACATTTAGCATAGAGATAGCTATTACGACGTAGACATCCGCTAAGAAAGGATTTTTGAAAATCTAACTGCTAATGGGGTAAACCTATTTCACCTTATTGGCAGTTAGGTTTGAAATTTGTGTAGTCCATGCGGACGAAGTCGCGAGCATAAGCTAGTTTGAAAATATGTTTTTAAACTAAAATCGTTTATTTCACAATATGTTATAGGCCGATTTAATAGACTTATTAAGATACTATAACTATACTATAATAAATGTGTCATTTCCGAAGGGCAACAAGTTTTATTTATAAAACTTTAAGTACCTACCTAAGTATAAAGGTAGTTGTTTTAAAAGCAGCCTGTAAAAGCCTTGTCAGAGCCATAATAAAATGTTTTCTAAGATCATGTACACTTGTACAATGAGCCGATCACAAAGCGAAGGGGCGCGACAAGCAACAAGTGACCCCTTGATAAACTGCCGCAATCTGTACAGTTCACCGATGCTGCCCTCTTGCTTATATACGCTAGATAAAGAAATCATTATATGTCGCACAAAAAATGGCCATGTTACTGAATCATCTATAATAACTAAAGTAAATCTCTGCTGTGATATTAAAAATATGAAAGTTGTAAATTTTCATACAAAAAGCGATAACTTTTTCTCGTAGTTTAATTTTCATAATTTTTAGAAATGTTATAGACATAATGAAGAACTATGCTCGTACGTTTTAATTTTAAAGAAATATATCCATATTTTTGACCTATAAACTTTCTTGAGTATTTTTTTAAATTTAACTAAACTAAAATACTAAAAAAAAAAACATACGAGCCTAGATTAAGGTGTACTGCTACTGAATCTAATGAGACCAAAATTGTCTAATTTTCGTGTCGTGTCGGGTTTAGGAACACCAAATGTAAAACAAAAGTATAAATAATTTTATAAACATATCAAAAATTGCGTTGCTAAAAAAAAATTATAAAAAATACAAAAGTATAATTTTATACCTTTGTAGTGAAAAACTAAATTTAATTTATTTTCTGTTGTCTGGATATGACACATTTATATTATAAAAATTACTCTCAAGCTATTTTGCATTATCAATAGGATAGATTAAACTAAACACCAATTAAATTGTTTTGACTTTGTCTTAAAGATTTCTTATTGTCTTTTCTAGAGCAATGACAAATGGAAGTCATTGTTCCGATATAATCGTAGTTAAGTAATTATTATTAACTGTTGAATTTGTAAGTTGTTAACTGATTATTATTTACTTTCCCGAACTTCCAGACATGAGGCGTATTAATTTCTAAAATGTAGGTATATACACTCGTTATTGAATTTCCCGGAAATGTTTCTATGAAAGTATCTAACAAATTCAGTTCTCTGCGCTCGCGCTTTTATTTAGGATTTGATGTCAGTTTTCTGGTATGAAAGGTATCTTAAAAATACAAAAAAATTGCGATAGCTGTTTGTTTTCGTTTTGCTTTTTAAAAAATCTATACTAAGACAAAAAAATCGCGCACTTTGCGGTTGCGCTCCTTGTTTATTATTGAATTCTAGCTTACTCTCAGATTGATAGGCAACATTTTACTAACCAGGTACCCCGTCATTTCGGGTCAATTTTTTTTTGTCATGAAGGGTTTCTGTAAAAAAAACCCTCCGAAATCTATTCCATGTATGATAGAAAATGGTCCTTTTGTATTCCTAGTACCTCCTATTTTTAAATACGCTATGTGCATAAAACTTGATACATCTTTGAAGTGGGGAACCATCTTAAGAAGACTTACTTAGAGCAGATTTGTGAAAACTCAAGTTTTCAAAGAAATAAGGTTAATCACATCCACTGGGTGTCTATTTTAGAAAGTCATTGTGGCTAATTCCGTTGTATACAATCTCTAAACTAAACTAAAATGGCACGTCTAAATCTATTCCTATCCTTTTCATAATGTTGCTTGCGGAAAAGGATAGCACTAGATTTAGACCTGTTAATTTAGTTTAGTTTAGAAATTGTGTACAAGAGAATCGGCCCCATTGTCAGTGTTTTTATCTATACTATAATTCAACATTAACGCTCAAAACTAACGGATCGAAATAAACAGCGCTCTGCGACAGGTCATAAGCTATATCAATGCGTAGGAATGGAAACAAGTAGCCAATATCGCTTTAATTATTGGGCGAGTAGCAAACGAGGTCGCCTTGTAAGCGAACTGGTTTATCAAAACACTCGTGGCACAAGCGTGGAAAGGTTTAGTTCCACGTAGGTATTAATATAATTATTGCATACATACTGCATACAGAAACAAACAACCGCGGGGCGAACTTTGCAAGAAAAAATAATTAATTTGACATGAAGTTTCAAAATTAGAACACGACTCTAGAACCAATAGTACGCGACAGATCGAGATGGCAATCGGGGAGGGAATGTCTCGCACACCCGCACAGCCCGCGCTAGCCCGGTGCAGGCGAGCGCGGTAGACGTGCAGGTGAGCGCGTCTTCCGTCTCATACCCCGATTGGCATCTCAACTAGCGGACTAGGTATAGGTACCTACGTACTGTATAAAAAAGTTCACCACGGACGTAAGACGGGCTGATATTTTCATATCTATTACTACCCATATTATAAATGCGAAAGTGTGTTTGTTTGTTGGTTTATTGGTTTGTTGGTTTGTCCTTCAATCACGTCGCAATGGAGCGACGGATCAACGTAATTTTTCGCATGGGTCTAGCCAAAGGCCTGGAGAGTGACAAAAACTACATTTTATCCCGGAAAATCAAGGACTTCCCACGGGCAGTATAAAACCCTAAATCCATGCGAACGAAGTCACGGGCATTAGCTAGTAGGTATTATTTTAAACATTTGTTTTTCTCGATGCCAATTCTAATCCTTCTTTTGTTTATATCATAGTATAATAATTTATAATATAGTTATTATTTGTAACAATATAGAGAGACATATTCGCCATGCCAATTATCTCTGCAAGTAAAGATTTTTTTTAAAAACCGGCCAAGTGCGAATCAGACTCGCGCACTGAGGTTTCTACAATCGTATTTTATCGACATTTGGCACGGATAAATCAAAAACTAATTACTAGATCTCGTTCGAACGAATTTTCGGACGAAGTTTGCATGGTACTGTACATCATATATTTTTTTTAGTTTTATCATTTTCTTATTTTAGAAGTTACAGGGGGGGACACATTTTACCACTTTGGAAGTGTCTCCCGCGCAAACTATAAAGCCTACAAACTTGGAATTTGGATGGTAGGTTCCTTCTAGGACATAGGTGTCAGCTAAGAAACGGTTTTGAGAACATCCACCCCTAAGGGGATGAAATGGGGGGTGGAAGGTTATATGAAAGTCCTATGTTTTTGAAGTTACAGATGTGAAAATCGACATTTAGGTTAATAGGTTTAAATAATAAAAATCTGTATAAGTCAGTTCGGGAAAATCCCCCCTTAAGGGTGTTAAAAGAAAAGTTTTAAATATTATTATTTTAACTTGAAATTTGAAACTTAGGTTCTATCTAGGGGGTAGGTATCAGATAAGAAAGGATCTAACTAAATTCCCCCCTAAGGTGGTTAAAAGAGCGGTCGAATGTTGCATGAAAGTCCTATGTTTTTGAAGATAGAGACTTGAAAAACGACATTTAGGTTATTAACTTTAAATAATAAAAATCTGTATGATTCAATTTGGGAAATTCCCCCCTTAAGGGTGGTAAAATAGGAGGAAAAGTTAGATATCAGATAAGAAAAGATCTAACTCAATCAAGCGGGTGAAATGGGGGTTGAATTAAAATGTTATGTTTTTGAAGTTAGAGATATGAAAATGGCATTTAGGTATTCTGGGTTCCGTGCCTTAAGGTGAGACTGAGTGCCCTGAAGCTCGAGCTTCTTTGAGTCTTCTCTGTGACCTGTATTTTGATTTTATTGTCCCAATTTCAACCGTATTTCAAAGAGCATAAATCTGAGTTCAAGTTGCTAACAAAATAGATTCGGCTCCAATCTCCATACTTCGTAGGTATATGTCGGCCCTTATGCGACACGTGAATTATTCTCAGTAGGTAAATTGCGCATCATTCTATATCTATACCTATGCATTGCTAAATAAGTTGAAGTTATGCACTTCATAAAACCTACGACTATAATAATTAGAGATATAATGTGAATAAATTACAATAATAAACCCCTTATAAACCCAACTTGCTACCAGTATAAGCTATAAACCAGTTTAACGTAGCAAAACATTATGAATAAAGATTAGAGATTTATTTACAATTTTGTTAGATATAGGTACTTTACCTACTTTGGTAGCAAAAATTCCAAACTTGTTTGTTGTAATCATAATGATAAATGACAATAACAAAGAATAGCATTATAGTACTCGCGCCTCAAAGTTTTCAAAGTAGAAAAATTGTTGAAGTACAGTACCAGTTCACAACAGGAAACTTCTAACAAAACGGCGAGGCTTCGACGTTACTGGCTGGCGTCAAATGTTAGTACATTTAAGGCAGGTAGCGGTGAAGTAGCCCTATTTGTCTATGATTTCACGTCACTATAGCCTAATCGTCAATTCAGTTTCAAACTGCGAGTTCTCTCATGTCTTAAGGAGATCCATTTAAATAACAAAAAATTTAAACATTAGCTTGATGATTAAATTTGATGGAAAGAAACATTCAATTTATGAGGCATACGTTAAACCACAGTGACATTGAACAAATAAACCCCTTTCGAATTGGCAATTGCCAATTACCTTAAAGCTTTCAATTTCACAACATAGTACCTAGTCAAAGTTTTAAAGCAAGGTGATTATAACTTTTAAATAAACATAATTTCAGTTCGGTTCGGGCTGAATTAGAAAACAACAACACGAGGAATTAGAGCGTTAAGGCCTTGATATCAGTTTAATGTACTTTTCAAACTACACGATCAAAACAAACCATCTAGCATTGACACATTCGTTACAGATCAAAAACACGTACCAGCATACAGATCTGCAAGTGCCATCACGAAGGTCCAAACGTATTAACAAATAATTAGGCCTCTATTAGTCTTACTGCTATAAATCGTCTAAGGTTAATTCTACACGAATAAATGGGCAGTGGTATTGCAGAAACTGGAATCCTCGTGGTGCGAGCGATAGTCGTCGGAAAGTCCTAGAGTCGGGCCCGAGAACCTAACGTCTTTGACAAGTTTTTGTGAATTGAACACTATGTCCTTGTTCCAAATGCAGCGATAGTGGTACTTCATTCTAACGGCGTCCAAGAATCGCGTGGCTGCCTGGCAGGCATAGGACGCGAGCCGAGCGCGAGCGCCCGAAATGTGCTTCTCGGAATGAATTTATATTGTCACGGTTTATAAAACCAGCAAACGCGGCGCGAGACACGTTCAACTGAGTGCGCGTGCGCAGCGCGATGTCAGCGCGACGCGCGCCTTTCCCCTCCGTGCCGCGGCTCGGAGGCGGTCATAGATGCTGAATACTAATTTAGCTTACGACGCAACTACTGCAACTGCATGCAACCTCTATAATGTAAAAGTGGTATTGTTTCAGTTCACGCATATTTGGACCTACTGTTATTTCGCGTCTTGATATTGCATTCAATGCCTTAGAATAGAAGGGCAGTTTCAAAATTGATTAGTTTATATACATATACCTAACCGTTTTAGTATTTTATTTGCAGTTCAGAGCTATTAAAACAGGAAAGTAGAAAAACCGATCCTATCATCCCAAAATATTAAAGATCGTGGATTAATACAGATTTTCCTTAATTAAATTGATTTTTAAAGTAGAATAATTGTCAATTTACGAATACATAACAAGTGTTAAGGTTAAAATAATTAATGGTCAAAAAAAATTATAATTAGGTAAAGACAAAAAATAATCTAATATGATAACTGTATTTTTAAACAAGTAAGAATTACCAATTGATTAGATAGTATTTGTTTTCTAATATTTTACAATCGACACGTTTCATACAGAGAGCAACTATTCCACCGCCACGAGAGTGAGCAATAACTGATTTAAATGAATCTAATGAGACCTTATAATTTACATAACATCAAAAGTTATCACGGCAATACTTCCAATAGGTTATTACTTATTAATTACGAGTTATCGATAAGCTGAGCTGATCACGCGGTATGTTCGTGACTTGCCGTAAACCATATCAGGGTGTGTCCTTTGTATCTAAAGCGCCAAGATAAGGAATTAGTGTCTAATCATATATATTAACGCAAATATTGTTTAAGGTTGCTTTTATGCAAGGCTGTTTAGCGAGAGATGTGTGTAAAACCCACCAATAGAATCGCTTTATTTTCCTAACTTAGCTGACTAAACCCTTTCCCCTCTATATCTGGTCTGTCCCTTATGCTTAACTCTCAGTTCATCGAATCTTTAGTGAAATTTCAGATTTTTGTAGCTAGGAAGACATCAATTGATCATAATGAAATACGAAATAATATTACTATGGTTTTTTAATTGCGACATAGGCCTGCGCTTGAAAACATCATGCTTAGTAAAACTTGGTCTGCTGATTAAAAAAAAATTGCAAATTGTTCCAGAAACCTCGAAAAAATCGATGTACATAGGTACATTGTTTAAAAAAAACGGGCCGAATTGAGAACCACCTCCTTTTTGGAAGTTGGTTAGAAACTGATGAGGCCTAGGTTGGAGCGCGCTTGTCTAGAATATGCATATGCACTTTTACCTTGAAGGAATTTAGGTTACATGTGACAGGAAACACGGACGCCGGAAGATCATTCTACTCCTTAGCCTTAGCGATTCATAAATCAGAAACGTTGAGCAAAAACTTAACAAAAAAACTTATAATCGGGTTTCAGGTTTTTTAGCCAATTTCTTTAATAATAAATAATTTATTTAAGCTGCGAGCCCTAGTTACTACTAGGGCTCGCAGCTTATAGTAGTAGTAGAGTAATGTCGGCGCTAATGAAATGCTTCATTAAAGTCAAGCGTATTTACTGTGGCACCAATGTAAAAACTGGTCAGACAGATAGAGTCAGACACGCATACGAAGGGTTCCGTACCATCGTACAAGGTATACTTAACACTTTTATGTAGATTTAGTATCCATATTAATATTTTCGTGAACACATTTAATTTTTTTTGTGCTGTAACCACATATTCACGGTTTTTGGATTTTTCCTTTACTTGTGCTATAAGACCTACCTACCTGGCAAATTTCATGATTCTAAGTCAACGGGAAGTATAGGTTTTTTTGCCAGACACGGTCAGACGGACAGACAGACAACAAAGTGATCCTTTAAGAGTTCCTTTTTCCTCGATCCGATTTCCTTGATCTTGATTCAAAGGTCTTTTCTTTTTTCATAATCAAGGGGAAAACGGAAGACAAAAGTGCATTTTAATCATGAGTAGAAATGAAAAGACACTTTGTAAATTTCCGTTGATTGTCATCTTTTTAGTAATGTCCCTTACGATGCTATGCCCATCAATTTGACAATCCATCGAGTTGAAGATGTGCGAGGAACTTACCTAATTTAATAAATTCTCATTTTTCTACTAAGTATATTATTCTATTAGTTCTAATAATGATCTTTTCTAAATTAAATTTATTTATTTCGTCTGCGTGGGCTACACAAATTTAAAATCCTATTTCACCCTCTTAGGGGTTGAATTTTCAAAAATCCATTCTTAGCGGATGCCTACGTTATAATAGCTATCTGCATGCCAAATTTCAGCAGGCTCCGTCCAGTAGTTTGAACTGTGCGTTGATAGATCAGTCAGTCAGTCACCTTTTCCTTTTAAATATTAAAAAAGATGAATAACATGTCTTACGCAGCATAGGCTTGCTTGACGATATAATCCTGGCTGGTGGAAAGCCAAGGATGAAATCTAAGTTAGAGCGCTCTTGTCTGGAAGGTGCCTATTGACGACCTCCTAATGAATAGTATGGATTATTGGAGCACAAAACTTGTTTGCATTGAGTTTCCAGCTGCTGCAGAAGATCGTTGCCAAGTCCGGCTCGACTGGGCCTGGTATCGGGCGGTGACGGCGGGAACATGGTATTTGACGTGTCATCGTGACGGCATTTGCTGAAGTCCAACTTCGGAGTAGTTGAGTATGATTATTGGAGCACAAACCTTGTTTGCATTGAGTTTCCAGCTGCTGCAGAAGATCGTTGGCAAGTTCGGCTCGACTGGGCTTGGTGTCGGGCGGTGACGGCGGGTACATTGTATTCGACGTGTCATCTTGAAGGAATTTGCTGAAGTCGATCTTCGGAGCAGCGCTCGGGAAAGTCTTTAGGAGATCTGTTGACAAATTTCATTAATTTAAAAAGGAATTTTTTATAGTAACGTAGACGGCAGTACAGTTAGATGGCAATCGTGAATATAAACCATGTTTGGTTTAAAGTATTTAGATATAGAGATATAAATAGATAAATTTTTTATTCAAACAAATATTTACATGAGCTTTCAAATCGAGAAATATCTACCAAACAGAAAAAATTTAGCCAGTTGCGGACTCCCTTCCTACCAAGAAGAAACTCGGCGGTTGCTCTTTAAAAAAGATTTAAACTTATTATGACTTATCTATACTATACTATAATATTATAAAGGGGTAATGTCGTTAAGTTTGTTTGTAGGGGGTAATCTCTGGAACTACAGAACCGATTTTAAAAATTCTTTCACCAGTAGAAAGCTACATTATTCCTGAGTGTCATAGGCTATACGGGATCTTTAAAAAACCTAAATCCACGCGGGCGAAGCCGCGGGGATCAGCTAGTTTAAGAATAAACTAAATAAAAAATATCTTATATAAAATATATAAGTTATTTATATTTAAAGTTTATTGAATCACTAAAAGTATTGAAGATAAAATAAGTAAAGAAAAAAATATATTATAAAGCAAAAATGTATTAGTAAGATAATTTTGTGCCCAATGATCCCAAAAATAAGAACTATATTCCTTCGTAATATCGTCTAGGTACATAAGAGTCCTAGTAAAACTCCACAAGATTAAGTTATGTACCTATTTAAATATTAAATAGTTCAATATATTTAACATTTAATTGTTAACAAATAATCTGTTATTTGTTAGGCTATTTTTAGTATTTTATAAATAAAATATATCTTACTTTGCAATATCGTCAATTGGAAATCTCTACACAGGTCACACATTGCATTGTTTTATAGCAACACATTTCGGATATAATATAACAGCTACGATTATACACTACGATCTAAAGATACACTGATACGAACTGTAATGAAAATTAACTGTGCAATTTTCATTAATAAACGCGAGGAGCTTCAAGGTAAAGAGCTTAGATAAGTAGTGTACAAAATACGAAGAGGGACCGAAGACGTCAATATATATACGGGCGATATCTGTCGCACGATGCTACGTCAAAGTAACGCCCAGAATAATGTCGTAACGCTTTAAATCTTATTTGATAGTGTCATGACAATAGCTTTTCATATAAAAATATATAATAATAACGATAATATAATACTGTTCTTGATAAAACTTATTACAGGGCCTCTTCTTGCTCGCGACCTAAAATATCGATTAAATACTTCAACTCGAGTGGTTTCATTAAAAATTATTACTTACTTTATTTATTACTAACCACAGTTTTTTTTTCACGGGGGTCCTTTGACAATGATGATTTTTTTTTAACAAATTATGAACCAATAGTATAGTTAAAATGCTTTTTCCTCAAATCCATACTAATATTATAAATGCGAAAGTGTGTCTATCTGTCTGTCTGCTAGCTTAACGGCTCAAGGCTCAACAGATAAACCGATAACCGATTTTGATGAATACTCAATAATCTATAGCCAGAACTTTGTTGAAAAAAATTATTTCAATAAGTTTGCATATTTTCCTCTGTTGCTCTGTCTACATAATAATTTAATCTTATTATGGTTCCCAATATGCCTTCCATTCCATAAATTATATTCAATGAAGAAAGAGAATTATATAATAATCAGTTATCTAATTATACAAATAATGATGGCTATAAATAGATTTCATAGTGACTATTACTGAAATTTATCTCCTCTTATCAACTCGTAACGGATGTATGTCTGTCCATAGATGACATTTCAAAAATAATAAATTATTTTATTTATTGAGGCCATCTAAAATATCATGTAATGGTTTTTGAAAAACATTGTATGGATAAAATTGCAAAATACTACGATAATAAAACAAAACAAACGCCGGCACACTACTGAGCACGGGTCTCCTTTCGGAATGATAAGGGTTTAGTCATAGTCTACCATGCTGGCCAAGTACGGATTGGAAGACCTTTACACACCTTTGTGAACATGAACATTGGGGCCGATTCTCTAGTACACAATCTCTAAACTAAATTAAATTAAAAGGTCTAAATCTAGTGCTATCCTTTTTTGCAAGCAACATTATGAAAGGGATAGCAATAGATTTAGACGTGTCATTTTAGTTTAGTTTAGCTTAGTTTAGAGGTTGTGTACAATGGAATTAGCCACATTATCTCTCTATCTCTCTAGGGCATGTAGGTTTCCTCACAATGTTTTCCTCCACCTTCCAACCCCGAAAAGTTAGAGGTGTCAATAAAAGCAAAATAGGTTGCACAAGTAGGAATGTGACCAAAACTTTACCTTTAACCTCTATCATGGTACCAGTGAGACTGGCAGCCAGCTTGCTTGGTATTGGTTTTATATAAACAGTTTTCAAGTTGCTCAAAATAGAAAGAACAATTTTGTCCAATATGCTTGTATAGTCCGTACAAAATGACTCATCACGCGCCATTTTAACTCTATGGGTCAACTGTCATGTCAAAAGTACGGTTCACCTTTAAAATAAGGACTAAAGTCGTACTTTTGACATGAAATTTGACACATAAAATAAAAATGGCGCGTCAGAATTTTAATTTTACGCGTTTAAAACCCTTGACATAATTTATTCTAATAAATGTAAATAAATACACATGTCATTACTTGCACAAACAGCAAAATAAGCTATTATTATTTTGTAATGTAAGGACGTAAACTCATTCGAAACAAGATAAATAGTGGAAAAACAGTTATAATTTTGTGATATACGAATGTTTATATGAAAACAAGATCGTAGGGTTCAACTAGTTCAAAACAAATATGTTTTTGAACAACCAAAGACGTCATAGATAGTCAAAGTAAACTGTTTCCAACCAATTACACAGCGCTTAATGATTATCAAGACACACCCACATATCTGGCATGGCAACTCATTGTGATCGTTTAATTTGAATGGCGTGATAGTGATACTGGAAGTTTATCAGGTTGAACGCAACATTTTAACTCAAATAGATTTCTTTTGGAATAATTTATGATTTAATTATTATTTACACAGTCCAATTATTGCATCATTGCAAATATGTGTGAGGGTTCACTCTGCAATGATAAGTTAAATAGTTACTGTTAAAATGGCATTTCCAACAATAAGCAGCGAACATGAATTGGCGAGATGGCAATCTCGCCAATTCATGTTCGCATGAAATGTGCGTCTCCCCGCCTCATACCCCGATTACCATCTCAACCTGTTACGTACTACAGTTTTAGGCCGTATCCGCATAGGCGAACAGTGTGGCTAATTCTGTTGTACACAATCTCTAAACTAAAATGACACGTCTAAATCTATTGCTATCCCTTTCATAATATTGCTTGCGGAAAAGGATAGCACTAGATTTAGGCCTCTTAATTTAGTTTAGTTTAGCGATTTTGTACAAGAGAATCGGCCCCAGTGAGCGGCTAACTATCCGTTGGCTGACTGAGCGGCGCGCGTATCGGTCGCTAATGTCGAGTTAGCTGCGATCTGGCGAACAATTGGGAGGAAAGGTAAACAAACGGTTAGTTTACATGATTATTATATCAGTGTACCGCGCGCATTTCGCTAAGAATCAGCCGCTGGCAAGCGAAACTCCGCAGACTGCGCAAGTACATTACACGCTGTATGGACACTATTTAAAAATTATAGGCAGCTAAAGTGGAAGCAAACAGTTAGCCGCTCACCGTACGCCAAATGGGGACACGGCCTTAGGGTTCCCATACTAAATTGGTTTTTAAACTTATTTACTTACTATTATTTACCTTACTATTATTATTATAATTTTAAATTTATAGAATAGTGCTTGACTTGCTGGCAAGTGATGATGCAGCCTAAGAGTGTACAGAGCATCTACTTCTAGACATTTGCGTAGATGCTCATACACTCTTGATTTCAAGGTTACCTATACTAAAAGTATTACCTAATTGTACCTATATTAAAATTTAAATATTATTATGTATTTATTATTATACCAGTGGTAGATGCATTTGACGATTCAAAAGTACTGTGTTTTATTTGAATAAAAAAAATCTATTGATTCTATTTTTATCTAAGTATCGATAATTAAATTACATATATGCTAATGTCAATATTCAATAATTATATAACTTTTCTCAAACAGTAATTATGGCCCTGGAAATATACATGAATTGATAGGATAAACGAGCCAATTATTGACCTTTATAGTTTATCTGTACATGAGGTGAATCTGTGGGGGGCTAGTTGTTGGTCACTCGTGGAATAATAACGTCATTTAGATTGTTGGTGAAATGGAACGCAGCCCATAATGTAAACGTTTTGACACTTCGCTCTGTTCTCTTTGATTTTATGTCTCCGCCGCGTATAATGTGTTTTTTGTAAAATCCTATTTTAATCAGATAATTAAACAAGTTTAACTAGTTCATAACCCGACTTTAATTCAGACTTTCAGGTTATGGGCCGTCTCATACCTAATAACAACAAAAATGACAACAAATAACCATTTAACTTTGTGTGAAAAACTAAAAGGCCGGGAAAACTACTCCACGTGGAGCTTCTCTGTGAAGGCTTTGTTACAGTTAGAAGATCTCTGGGAATGCATCAATGATGTCAAGCCGGACCCAAAAAAGGACACAAAGGCAAGATCAAAACTCATTTTATTGATTGACCCCACTCTTTACGTGCATATTAGAGAGGCCGATACGGCCAAACAAGTATGGGACAACTTGTCACGGGCATTTGAAGATTCGGGTTTAACTAGGAAAGTAGGACTCCTGAAAGACCTTATTAATACAACTTTAGAAAATAGTTTAAACGTGGAAGACTATGTAAATAAGATCATGACCTCTGCTCATAAATTGAGAAATATTGGTTTTCAAGTTAATGATGAATGGCTCGGGACATTGATGTTGGCAGGGTTACCCGATGTATATAAACCTATGATAATGGGTATTGAAAGTTCCGGTGTAACAATTAGTGCAGATTTGATCAAAACGTTTACATTATGGGCTGCGTTCCATTTCACCAACACCCTCCTCTGAACGCAGACCCATTGCCTTGGTGAATTGTAGGTGCTTAGGCCGGTGCAGACCCTTTGTGAGAACATCAGGACATGGTCGCTGATGTTCTCACAAAGGGTCTGCACCGGCCTAAGCACCTACAATTCACCAAGGCAATGGGTCTGCGTTCAGAGGAGGGTGTTGGTGAAATGGAACGCAGCCCATAATGTAAACGTTTTGACACTTCGCTCTGTTCTCTTTGATTTTATGTCTCCGCCGCGTATAATGTGTTTTTTTGTAAAATCCTATTTTAATCAGATAATTAAACAAGTTTAACTAGTTCATAACCCGACTTTAATTCAGACTTTCATAGATAAGATTATTAAGTTTAAATAGAACGCGTTTTAATATAAATAATATGAATAAATGAGCGTTCACACCTAACATAATGTCAGCGGTACCCGGCCACAGTACGGGTTAACGGGTACCCGTATTGGGGCCAAGTAGATCGCAAGCAGAAAAATGTACTATAACGTATTTCTATTCACACTGCAACGCGCTCGCCCGTGAGGTTGCAGACGATGCGAAAATGTTCTTGTGTTCTTTAGCAATTGTAATCTACCAATTATAATCCGGATACCTTTAAAACAAGAGTAAATAGGCATGTTCTGTCCTATCTTAGACTACATCACTTTCCATCAGGTGTGATTGTGGTCAAGCGTATGCCTATTATGATTTTTTTTAAACGTTACGTGTGAACGCGCCCTAAAGAGAGAACAACATACAGTCATCATCATCATCATTATCAACCGATAGACGGCCACTGCTGGACGTAGGGCTCTTGCAGAGACTTCCACACGCCACGGTCTTGCTCCGCCTAAATCCAGCACTCCACCTTGGGTGGGGGGGGGGGGGGGGATCCTTCCACCGCTGCGCTTTGCGACCGCAACGTCTATCGGTTTTCCGAACTATGTGCCCTGCCCATAGCCACTTTAGCTTAGCAACTAGTTGGGCTATGGGCTTTGAATGTCGGTTACTCTAGTTCATTATTTACCTTTCCAGATAAGCGCGCTAGCTAGCCATAGGTACGACATTGTGGCTAATTCTGTTGCACACAATTCTACTAAATTAACAGGTCAAAATCTAGTGCTATTCTTTAGAAATAGGAGCATTATGAAAGGGATACCGACACATTTAGATTTGTTAATTTAGTTTAGAGGTTATATAGGTACAACAGAATTGGCCACAATAAGTGCTGTGACTTTTTGGCAAGAACATAATGCGGTTACCAAAAATTGACAAAAAAAATAACTAAATCAGTTTGTGTCCTTGGTCCTTCATTTTCAATTGAACGCAGTACTTCGATTTATTAAATTCCGTTATTAATTTGTCCTACGTCATTTACTTAGAATTTAGATATCGCTGCTGGTCTGTTTATGACCATGCCATACCTACTATATATGACACTATCTATAATCTATATACATACATGTAAAATTGATCAAGTGCGTATCAGAACACACATATAAGCCGGTGATACACATGCTTGTTACTCGCACAAAAGCATGCCAGTTGCAAGCAAAAATGACCTACTCGCATGTGTATAGAGATTTCTGCCAGTAGCTCACGTGCAGTACAAGGCATACTAGTAGATCGCAAGGCGTTTGATTTTTCCCCCTTGAGGGGAAGTAGGACGGGAGACTTGCATGCCAGCTGCAAGCACGCAAAACATGTCGTAAGGCGTGTGCTAGTAGATCGCACTCTCAACCTCAGCCAAAATCTTTTGAATTTTTGTACTGGTTTTTGTTTATTGCGTCTATTCCTTGATATAAAAGTTTCTTCACTAATATAATCGCGAGTTGTATTGTACCACTATTATAATTTCTTCAAAATTAATATTCATTTTGTGATCTTCAATTCGCACGTCACTGGCACGGTATGAGCCTTTCTAGAAACTGGCATACCAGATTTTTAAAAACCTAAATCCACGCGGCCGAAGTCGCGGGCATCATCCATACCCGTACTTAATATAAATGCGACAGTGTGTCTGTCTGTCTGTTTTTTTTTTACTATTATGAGAATTCATTGTGGTTGATTTCATGTAACATCAAACATCAATTCAGCATCTTGAATTGTATGCAACTGTCTTATAAAACTCATAAGATTCTAAACAACTACATATATTATGTTAAAATTTAGCCCTGTTAAAATTAAATTCGCTATTTATATTCATAAGATAAAATTTGCTATAAATTTTTTATAGGGTAAAATTTTTGTTATACTTGAGTATTTCAAGGGTTTCATACCCGAAGGGTGCTAACGGGACCCTATTACTAAGCCTCCGATGTCCCTCTGTCCACCCGTCTGTCTGTCTGTCAGCGGGCTGTATCTAATGAACCGTAATTGGTAGAGTTGAAATTTCAGTGTGTATTGCCGCTATAACAACAAATAATAAAAAATTCAAATGGCCGCCACGTATATTTAAAAAATTTAAAAGTACATAATCTTGTACGATGGTACGGAACCCTTCGTCTGCGAGGCCGACTCTCACTTGACTGGTTTTTTTTTAATCATACAGGGCTGTTTTTAACATTGTTACGTCAGATGGAGACCTATTAAAATTGAGCTTTGCTGCGACCACAAAACAGAGGTCGAATTGCAGGGTTACTGCCCGCATAAGTTATGGAAATTCAGCCACTGTTGGTGGTGAATAATTGATATTGTAGGTACCAAGCAACAACTTAAGGATTGGGTTCAAAGTCCCTACTACTCAATCCTGATGATGCAGGGTACAGCACTTCTAGACAAAGAAAAAATTTCGCAGATAGCATGTAAAAAACCACGTGAAAAGCTTATAATTATAAGCATAATATTATGTGACTTGCTATCTTACTAAAAGAAAATTAAAATATAAACTTCTGGATGTCCCAAAAATCAAAATAAGTGTCGCCTGTGAATATTATTGAAGCAAAATCTCACAAAATTACAAACATTTATACGTCTTTATTTTTGTCTAAACTTCGCGCGCACACTGTCATCGACCCGAGTTAAAGAATGTGCGAATGAGAACACTCGCATACCTGCATGTTAGAAAGGGAAATACATCTAGCTCAATTAATGTAGCTAAAGATCGTTTGCTATGTTTCACGAAAAGTAATTTTGGCACTTACAATCTTATGTGCGAAAATTTACTTTCCCTGAAAACCAACCCACGAAATATCAGCGCTATTGATCTTGACATAAGAATAATAGCGCTATTGATATGAGCGCTATTATTCTTAGTTAAATTAATATAGCAAATGAGTGGAACTGCGAAAATTGAAAAATCACTTTCCGTGAAAAATCGTCTGGGAAATAGCTGTGAAGCAAAATAATAATTTCGACAAATGATTTCGACATCGCTAGTTCCTAGTCTAGTTGCTAAAATCTGGCAATCAATATTTCTTAAACAGTCACTTTTGTCCAAAACCATGAAACCTATTATTGTTTTTTTATATCTATTTAACCATGTATCATTCGATGGGGTAAACAAAATTGTTTTTTCCGACTCCCACCTTATATTCAGGTTGTATACTGAAAAATCTTTTTATTTTTATTTAATGTCTCTGGTACTGTTTCTGAGCGCAAATTTTTTTTTAGAGTATACGCATGTTTTTCTTTACCAATTTAATAAGAAAAGGACAGACAAACCTAATTTAATTTAGAACTGTCTAACCTCGTGACTTTAGGTGCCAGTCGTGATCCTATTGTTTAAATCTGTAGAGATGCACAACAATTTGGTCTTTAAATTTCATTTTCCAGCCTTTTTTAGCAATTTCAAAAAGAAAAAGATGCAGATACTATAAAGTTAGCATAGAAAAAACATAGCGGCGACGCCTTAACATTACGCGCATAACTGTGCTAAATTAAAACTTTACAGCTTTTATAGTTTGCTAGCAGATGCCCGCCACTTCGTCCGCGTGGAATTATGTTTTTTTTTAAATCCCGTGGGAATTCTTTGATTTTCCAGGATAAAAGTAGCCTATGTCACACTCCAGGTCCTTACCCCTATACCCATGCAAAAAATCACGTGAATCTGTTGCACCGTTGCGACGTGATTGAAGAACTAACCAACAAACAAACACTTTCGCATCTATACTATACTAATAAATAAAATTAAAGTGGATGTCTGTAATATTGAAATAACTACCTCATATTAGACTCATATGGTCATTTGAACTGTACCATAACTGAATCTCACGTTTTTAAAATTTTTGTCTGTCTGTCTGCCTGTCTGTTTGAACGGGCTAATTTCCGGAACGGCTGAACCTATTTTGACGAGACTTTTACAGACAAGTAGAGGATTAACCAAAGAGTAATATAGGCTACTTTTTAACTGACTTTTAAAAGGAGTTGTGTTTTTCTACTTATAGACACCGAAATCTCCGAGATTTCTGAACCGATTTGCGTTTTTTTTTAATCGATCGAGAAACTTTGCGACATGCTCCCATAAAAAATTTGGATTCCAACTCATCAATCCTGCTGTACGTAACCTGACCACAAAAACTGTCTATTATAAATTGATATTGGAGGTACCTACCTAATAAATACTATCACTGAACTCAAGGACTCAACTACTCAACCCTGATGCTGCAAGGAATTAAATTGTAAATCATGCTGATCCCACGGAATTTTTAAAGAATCATGCGTTTGAATATTTTTACGAAATTTAGTACTGAGATACCTTGCATGCTGGGGATGGGCTACTACAGATAGACTAAATTTTGCCCTGGAAAATATAAAGTCTCCACGAGATTTTCAAAAACCTAAATCCACGCGAGCGAAGCCGCGGGCATCATCTAGTTTATAATAAGGTTACTGATTTTTAAAATGGCTGTAAACACACAAACAGTGGACTGGATAAGATAACACTATAAGGGCCTTCATAGTAGTATGGAACCCTAAAAATGTAGATAACAATATGTACCTTCATCGGTCTTAAAAAGATCAACGTCGCGCAGCAAGAAGCGTTCATTTTCAGTGAGAAGGCCGTCGGCCGAAGCCAGCGACCACACCCATGACTCGCTTGCACTCATTGTAGTTGATGTAGTCCTTGGTGTCAATCTGCAACATTCACAACACAACAATTAGTCCAACACAACTTTATGGCAACCAGGGAGGGAATGCCCAGCCTCATACCCCGATTGCCAGCTCAACCTGTCGCGGACTATACTAGCTGACGACGACTTTTAACAACCTTCATGGCACAGTGGTGATCACTGTGGTCTTATCAGTGGGAGGTCCTGGGTTCGTATCTAGGCAGGGGAAATTTTGGATTTTATAATTTCTGTTGGTCCTGGTTATTATCACAAGCATCTGATAATAACTAAAACCTAAGAGTCGAAATCTCATTCTCTTGAGTTGTATACGGAAGGATCTGGGAACCCACCGCATTAGTATCCCAAGAGAGCTCCTGCCATTTTTATGAATCAATGGAAAAAACGTCACGACCCTCAGCAGTGAGGAATACGACTAAAGATTAAACTAATATATAAAGAAGAAGAATCTTCAAGCCTGGCAAAAGGTCTTGAAAAATCCACGCCTTTGACTATGTAATTTTGGTTAATTAAAAAAAATGATACTTACCAAAGATGCAAAGTCTAATCGGAATTGATCGAGATCCGTTGATGCTGGTAGTGGTCGAGGGACTGGGGTGTCCTTGGAAGGCGCCATTTTGGCACTGAAAAATTAATATTTTGTAATTAATATGGATAAATAAAAATATACAAACAATAAAATACATATAGGTAGTCATGTTAAAAATATATCTTATTTCTATTTGATTATTTACAAAACTAGCTTATGCTCGCAACTTCGTCCGCGTCGACTACACAAATTTCAAACCCCTATTTCACTGCCTTAGGGAGCTGAATTTTCAAAAATCCTTTATTAGCGGATGCCTACGTCATAATAGTTATCTGCATGCCGAATTTCAGCCCGATCCGTCCAGTAGTTTGATCTGTGCGTTGATAGATTTGTCAGTCAGTCAATCCTTTTATGTATTTAGCTGAACAAAATAAAAATATACAATAACATAAAATATGTAAAAAATATATCTTATTTCTATTCGATTATATACAAAACTAGCTTATGCTCGCGACTTCGTCCGCGTGGACTACACAAACTTCAAACCCCTATTTCACCCCCTTAGGGATTGAATTATCAAAAATCCTTTCTTAGCGGACGCGTACGTCATAATAACTATCTGCATGTCAAATTTCAGCCTGATCTGCCCTGTAATTTGAGTTGTGCGTTGAAGATCAGTCAGTCAGTCACCTTTTCCTTTTATATATTTAGATTATACTAGCTGCCTCGGTGAACTTCGTACCGCCTAACAATCGATTCGTTTTCAGGGAATTTTTTAATTTTTTTTCTCCTTAAGAACCATCCTCGTACTTCAAGGAATATTATAAAAAAGGAATTAGCGAAATCGGTTCAGCTGTTATCGAGATTTGCGATCAGCAACACATTTAGTGATTCATTTTTATATATAGAGATTACATACTTATTTTTTATTTTCAGATATGTTTTTTTTGGTCAATGGTAAAGACAAGAGCAAAAATTTGTTTTCAAATACTTTTTCTTAATATTGTAGCCAAAATAAAAAATAGTACTTCTTCCTATTAAACATATTATAAACATATATTCCGTAAAAAATTGACTTTTGACACTGATAAGTATTGTGATGAAGCCAAATCAATTTACATAACTATACTTATGCAACAATGTTGATAATAAATGAGGAAATAATGAATTAACTATCAATGTAGTGTCTAAGTAATTAATAAAACAAATTAGTAACACAAAACTAATAAATATATAACTTATTTATTTCCTGAAACTTAATAATTAGAATACCCCAAAACAAGCTAATTGGTAAATTATCCTCTGGAAACCTTAAACTTAAATCGGTTAAACTGCTGGGCTGTGAAAGCTAGCAGACAGACAGAAAGACACACTTTCACATTTATAATATTAGTTTGGATATGGATTTCATAGTTCCCATCAGTCATGCACATGATTCATGATTACTTTCCTTTAGGCATTTATCATAAATGTCAGTAGTATGCCTTGTGTGTAAGCATGCCTTGTGTGCAAACAGATGGAAATAATAATTAAAGATAGTTATTTACATTAATGATCAGTTCAGATAATGAGAAGCATGATACAATGGATGCGTACTATTAGTACAGGTAAATAGTAAACACAAAACCCAAGTGACTGTAGTAAACAGGATGTTAGTAGACCTAGTAATTGTGCCAGTCATTTTTCTATTTTACAAGATTTTCAAATGGGAAAATCCTTGTCTGCAATTATTGTATTTACTCCTATACATATTATGTCTAGATTAATTTTGGTTAGATGCCCTATTTTTTTCAATTTTCAAGAACGGTGATAGCCTAGTAAGAGCCGTGACAGCCTGGTGGTTAAGACATCTACATTCTTATCGGGAGGTTGGGGGTTCGATCCCGGGCACAAACCACTAACTTTTCGGAGATATGTGCATTTTTAAAACAGCAAGGCAGACTATGGCCTAAACCCTTCTCACTCTGAGAGGAGACCCGGCTCAGTAGTGGGCCGGTAATGGGTAGATCATTATGACCAATTTTTTTTCAAATAATTGTAGGTTGTAGAGCCAGCTGTTATTTATTCATGTAGATCTTAGTTCTTCCTACACTGATCTCTCATATAATAATTAGTTACCCATTGTGTGCTAAAGTACTAACATAATTATTTTATTTTAAAACTACCTACCTACATTAATAGTATGTATAGTATGTATCAGTATGTAAGTATAAGACTACAGAGGAATGTGCAGTGCTCAGACAAGCCGCCAAGCGCTTACGAGCACGAAGAAACCAATATTGTGTTTTTTCTGTTTGTGTGGAGAAAAAAAAAAAAAAAAAAAAAAAAAAAAAAATTAACTATTTTTTTTTTAACTACATTTAATTGTTATGCGAAAGACACTTATTTAAGTATTGACATATTGTTGTTGATAGTCCCATACCACATAATTAATATTGTTAAATAGTCTTTACAGCAAAATATGATAACTTTTTCTAAAATTGAACCAAATTTGGCTTAAGTGGTCATTGATTATCCAGATTATTAGCCCAATTTTAATTTTTTGGACACATGCAGTATTTAACCTTGTTAGTTAAGCAGTATGGGACTAACAACAATGATATGCCACATCTGACCAGAGCATGAAGAGCTCATACCTCTGATGCTGATTGTTTAGCCTGTTAAGAACTATGACTATATAATCAAAGATTTTTTAGAAATCAACTAAAAAAACTGTTTTAGAAATCAATAAACTAAGAACTATAAATATATATTCAAAGCTTTTTGTTTGGATTACTTATGTAAGTAATTGATTTCAGTTTCATGCTTTATCATTGCTCAACTACTTTTGAAACCTTACAAAACTAGATGTGTCTGCATCTGTGTTTTTGTTACAAAATGTTTCGCAATACTAGACCGTAGTACACTTGTGTAATGTAATGTACACAGCATGTGCTGTAAATTATCACCAGTTACATATTAAACAGTGAATTGACAAACAATCAATGTAAGAAAGTGAGAAAAGAAAGCCCAACAAGAACTTTCTTTTCATTGATTGACATGCTAACTTTTTGAATAGCTACAATAATTATAATTATTAAGATAGCAAGCATTATTGGTTGTTTATGAATGACATTTTTTCTTCTTTCCAGCTATTCCTAGCTCTTCCCAGGCTAACTGAATACACGGAATATCTGAATTAAAACATACATATTTAGTTAATAATGTAAGAATCCTAAGGTTAGCGGCATTGGCTATCCGCGTATGTATGTCATGCACTCATACAGAATGCTGAAATGACTCAACACGCTCGTGAAAGCTCTAATCATAGTGTAATTTCGTAACGACGCCATGGTATGGAATTTTCAAATAAGTACTATGCTACGATTGTAAACATATTTGTTAGTGAATGTTGGAAATAATAATACTTACAACATTTTTTATAACTTGTGAAGGCACACGCAGGTGTGCAAACGTTTCAAAACTAGAAACCCATCTTTAAGCAATTAATCGCACGGGAGAAAACAATAACACGTCTTTCTAGTTGCGAGCCATGATGAGTAATAGAAAGAGACAGTTGTTATGAGCTGTTTGATAGTTTAAGTCACTATTGAATATTTGCAATCCATTTGACCACTCGCTTACTATTGGTGGATTTCTCTATCTATTGATTTCATAACCAATAGCATAAACGAATCTGCAACAGGACAAAGGCAATAACCAATAGAATGATAGCAACACTATTGCAATATTTATTCCATCCAAATTCCATCAGATTGGGAATAGAATGGAATAGTAAGGAATAGAGACTCAAGCATCAAGAGTAAAAGTAATTAATAGAGAAAATGACGGCACAACGGCAAACACGGAACTCTGACACTATCCCATCATTATCCGTAGAAACGGGTAACATTGATATAATAACGCAAGTTAAGATGCTATTAAAAAAGTGTATATATTTTGTGGAATGAAGTGTTCCCTAACACGTGCCTAACACCTAGGTAGAGTGAATCTACGAGATTACGGAGATAACGATTATTGTGACCAAACAAATGAAAAAAAGGTACACAGCCGCAGATTTTTCAAATTGTACTTTTGTAATAATGACAAAGTTACTCCACAGTACAGGCTAACTTTAATAATAGAACATTTTTCTTTTGAGAATCAAAGGTTTCACCCATCTTTGGTATTTTAAAGGTTTTAATAAACTATAATGGACCTTCTTAGATTTTTCAATATAATAACCTACATTATTTTACTTATGTTGGTGAGATATAATGTACCTACCTTATATCTTACACTAAACACACAAATTTTTTTCATCTACGGGATGTACTATAGCACAGAATATATAATAGACTATAGGCTCATCCTATTATAATATAAAAACTAAAAAGCATGGGTTTTACTAAAATGTTTTAATACTGGTTAATCAAGTTACTTGTAGTTAGGTTGCTGAATCGATTTGGTTCAAATTAAGCACACATGTTGCATGGACGATGGGGTAATGGAGTCGACGCGCGGGGGCGTTCAGGGGGAGGAGGCTGATGCGGGTCCGCCCGCGTGCCATATTCTGTCGTTAGTCTTTTGTCATTTTCTCTGCGTTTGTAATTTTGTACATGTACCTATGTTCATATTTAATGTGTTTTATTGCCTTGATAATCCGCAATCCGTCTTGTTTTTGCCTGTTCAGATTAGCGAGGCCCTACTGTATAAGGTACTTATAATTAGGCAAATGTCATGCTATAACATTCTAAGTTTGCAAGATTAACCAAAGCTACTGTCTTAGATGAACAAAAATCAGGAACGCATACTATTCTAGTAGTTTGTCCTTCATCGCCTGAAAATAAAACAAAATTAAAATGTTCAATTAGCAGTTCATTATAATTATGTAGTTCATTATAGGTGCACTAGCTTATTCCCACGACTTCGTCCGCGTGACTACACAAATTTCGAACCCCTGTTTTACCCCCTCACAGGTTGAATTTTTAAAAATCCTTTCTTAGCGGATGCTTATGTCGTAATAGATATCTGCATACAAAATTTCAGCCCAGTCCATCCAGTTGTTTGAGCTGTGTTGATAGATCAGTCAGTCAGTGGACGGATCGAGCTGAAATTTGGCATGCAGATAGCTATTATGATGTAGGCATTTGCTAAGAAAGGATTTTTGAAAATTCAACCCCTAAGGGGGTGAAATAGGGGTTTGAAATTTGTGTGGACACGGACGAAGTCGGGAGCATAAGCTAGTTCAATATATGCATACCTTTAAACAAGTCAGAAGCAAATTCATTGCAGTTACCGCTGTAATATACTGCAGGACAGTTGTATATAGTAAACGGATCTGTTTCCAAACATGGTGTGCTCGGTACCGTATCTGGGCATGTGGGTGCTACATGACGCCATTGCAGAGTTTTCTTCATTGCATTTAAATCAGAACCTATCTTGCTGTATCTTTTTATATCTTTTATAGGTTCTCCTGATGTACCCAAACATACAAAACCTGAAAAAATTGTTATTGTATTGGACCACAGAAGAAATAGAAACAAATCATTGGTACCTTTTTGATTCAGCGCAAATCTAATTTTATAAATTATCTGTATAATCTATCTGTCTGCTAGCTTTTCACAGTTCATGTAACTGATTTTGACGAGATTTGTCAAAATCATCCCATGGATGGACATATAGCCTACTTTTTATCCCGCAAAATTAGAGTTCCCACGCGATTTTAAAACACTGATTGACGGTTTTGACGTACAGACAGACACAGTTTGGCATTTATAATTTATGGACTATGCAAACCCTTAAGCTGGAGATTGACTTGTAACTTGGTGTATCGAGTTTTTGTAACTTTGTAACGTTAGTTTGTAATGTAATTATTCGCGGCGAGCGCCGCGTGCTGAACTCGACTGTCGGTTTTTTCGCGAATTACCTTTGAGAGTTACATTACAAGTCAGTGCAGGTCGTGTCATCGCAAGAGCAAATCGCAAACGCAAGCCATAAAAATGGAGCACACTTGAGCCAAGAGCTCGAATGATACATTATAAACACACATTACAAGTCAGTCTGTGTCGCCTGTATTGTAACAAGATCACCTAGAATGGTACATTACAAACAAACAGTACAAATCTATCTCCAGCTTTATATTCAGGCAACTTACTTATAAAAATTATAGTTACCTCCAATATCACATTCATATGGATTAGAAACTCTGTTGAATGATTTGTATTCTATGGTTTTGGGAAATAAACCTGGAAAGATGGACACAAAATATTAAATTCTTACACTAACGGCGCCTTCAAATTTGTCGCAATTTGTCGGCTGCAGCGCTGCGGCTGCGTTGCTTTGTAAATCCATATAATTTCGGTCGATGTAATGACGCGCTGTGTAGGGCTGCAGCCGCGCTACCTGCGCGCGGAACTTTGCGGCAAATTTAAAGGCACCCTAAGAGACTTTAAAAAAAAATCTAAAGAGTTTTTGTTATTAAAATAGGCATGCTTCAGTTTTGGGGTTCCATACACAAAGAATCCTTATAACTTTGTTGAGTCCATCCATCTGTTTGTGTATCACAACAGCTATTTTAAAAACAAGCTATAAAGTTAAAACTCTTTCGAGTGACACATTATACCCATATCTCTGATCGCTTTCTACGCTGAATCGTGCCGGAACGCTTAATAGCTTGGCAACACGGCTTTGCTGGTAGGGTGGTAGCTAGCCACGGAAAAGCCGACCACAAGACCAGACCAGGGGCAATAAATTATAAATTCCCTTGCCAAGAATAGAACCCAGGTTCTTGGCGGAAGGCCGCTTATAAGACCACTTGCAATGGAAATTGTCAAAATGTCGTCGTCATGATGATGAACCTATGAATAATAAAATAAGCACTACAAAATATACCCACAATAATGGAATGGCTTCTGTGGCAACATGATACCAGTGGGGTCTTTGCAGCCAGGCATGAGGTCCAAAGGCGTTACAGCACTGACAGCCGCCGAAAACGAGTCCACGACTTCTGACGCGGCGATCACATCTGATTCACTGAGTGTGGTCTCATCCGAATGATTTGCATACATTCCACCTGCAGTAAAACAATTTTTTTTAAATAAAAATGGCGAGCAAACTATATCGCGGGACTTCGTCCGCGTGGATAAAATGTGGTGGTGGTGGTTCCCGTGGTTTTTTGTAATCCCGTGGGAACTCTTCAATTTTCCGGGATAAAAAGTAGCGTATGTCCTTCCCCGGGATATAAGCTAACTCTGTACCAAATTTCGTCAAAATCGGTTGAACGGTTGGGCCGTTAAAGGCTAGCAGACAGACAGACACACTTTCGCATTTATAATATTAGTATGGATTTTTATTTATTTTTATGCATAATAGTTTTTGATTAATCGTGCAAAATGACGAAAAAAAATTTGTAAGAGTTCCCTCTTTGATTTGCCGCGATTAAAAGTAGCCTATATCACTCTCCAGGTCTTAAACTATTACCATGCCAAAAAACACGTCGATCTGTTGCTTCGATGCGACGTGATTGAGAGACAAACCAACAAACCAATAAACCAACAAATAAACACACTTGTAACAAACCATCCGTCCGCGCGGCCGCCGAATGCTTTCCCACTCGCACACTACTAACTGCACTGTTCTACAAACACGTCATCGAGTAGCCGCCTACGCAAGAAGCGGGGATCCGCGAGTATAAAAGAGCGCGCCCGCCAGTCCGAAGATCATTCCGAGCTTAGCGGCCGGTCTTAGAGCGATAGCCACGCAGTCCTCTAAGACTGGTAGGGTTAAGGAGTGCGGTAGCTACCTGCAGCCCACTCCGACAACCAGTTGAGGTTACGAACGCGATAGCCACGCAGTCCGTTCTTCCACCTCCAGCTTAGGATCCGATTTTGTCGTGTACGTTTATTTGTTAACTATTATGTAAGGGAAGAATATAGATTTATTACTCATCCTCGAGTTTTGCTTCTACCGCCCCTTATAATTGGCGCCCAACGTAAATACTATAAAGAAGAAGATCGTTTGAATATGGAAGCAAATATGCTGTAGGAGCAGCTTTACTGCAGGGGGAGGATGCAAATGATCATCCTACCGAATATGCAAGTCGATCACTTACGTCAGCAAAATTTCCACTTCGCCAAGACGGACCATGTGTAATTATGGAAAAACACGGAAGTTCCAACGCACATTGTACCCATTCAACGACGAGGACATCCAAGGAAAATTCAAGATGTTCCTGGTGCTCTTACGGGACGTTAACGAGCACCAGAGGGGGATACTGTAACAAACCATCCGTCCGCGCGGCCGCCGAATGCTTTCCCACTCGCACACTACTAACTGCACTGTTCTACAAACACGTCATCGAGTAGCCGCCTACGCAAGAAGCGGGGATCCGCGAGTATAAAAGAGCGCGCCCGCCAGTCCGAAGATCATTCCGAGCTTAGCGGCCGGTCTTAGAGCGATAGCCACGCAGTCCTCTAAGACTGGTAGGGTTAAGGAGTGCGGTAGCTACCTGCAGCCCACTCCGACAACCAGTTGAGGTTACGAACGCGATAGCCACGCAGTCCGTTCTTCCACCTCCAGCTTAGGATCCGATTTTGTCGTGTACGTTTATTTGTTAACTATTATGTAAGGGAAGAATATAGATTTATTACTCATCCTCGAGTTTTGCTTCTACCGCCCCTTATACACTTTTAAATTTATAATATGGGTAGTGATTTGAATATGAATACCTGCAATTATAACTCTGACAATCTTGGAGACTTCCTGTTGGTATTCTGATGTGCCACAAAAACCCGAGAGCCACTCTGTGAAAAGACTCAAGGCAAACAAATGGTCTCCACTCTTTGAGGCTAGGTTTAGACCTGACATCAGAACTATGTACCTAAAACAAGAACATTTTCATTTTGCGGGGTTCCGTACTTCAAAAGGAAAAAGGAGCCCTTATAGGATCACTTTGTTGTCTGTCTGTCTGTCAAGAAACCTAGAGGGTACTTCCCGTTGACCTAGAATCATGAAATCTTCATAATTTTTTATAATCAAACTGAAATCTAAACAAATTAAAGTCAAAAATTCTACAGTCCACAAGTGCTTTAATCATCTCCCAACAGGCAGCAAGGTATGTCTTATAGCAGAAATGAGGGGGAAAATCTGATAACCGTGAATTTGTGGTTAGGTACATCACAAGAAAAAAACTAAAATGTGTTATGAACAAATACTGCTATTTTCAACTTTCAATGTAAGATTACAATACCAAGTGGGGTTTCATATGAAAGGGCTTTACTTGTAAATTCTAAAACAGATTTTTATATATTTTTAGGCATAATAGTTTTTGATTTATCGTACAAAATGTCGATAAAATACCATTGTAGTACGAAACCCTCAGTGCGCGAGTCTGACTCGCACTTGGCCGGTTTTTTATTTACATAACAAAGTCATTTACATGTTTTTAACACCTTTAAGCCTTGTCGACTTGCCTGGGTGCTGCACTATGCTTTATTTTATGTATGCAAAATACAATAGATGAGACAAAAGTAAGTAATATACATAGTTAGGTAAGGTAATTTTTATATTGAGTTTTTACTAAGTCTAGTATACTTAGCTGAACTGGTTTGGGAGAGGATTGAAATGTAAATTGAAGGTACTTTCAAATTTTAACTTTTGAATTTTCATTCTATAGTTTTGATACTTAGGAATGAGGATATTAATTCGGCACTATTCCTTAATCTTTATATTATAAAAAAGGATAAACTGACTGACTGACTGATCTGTCAACGTACACCTCAAGCTACTGGACGGATCGGGCAGAAATTTAGCTTGCATCTGCAAGCTATATTTCTGCTATTATGACGCAGACGTCTGCTAAGAAAGGATTTTTGAAAACCCAACTCCTATGGCAGTAAAACAGGGGTTTGAAATTTGTTTAGTCCACGAGGACGAAGTCGCGAGCATAAGCTAGTGTATTCATATTATTCTAGTAATCAATTTAATTTATTAGCATTTCAAGAGTATTTATTGAGTAGTTTATCAGATTTAAGTAATGCAAGATTAACAGACCTATAAACTAATAAATTAATCAAAGTCAAAGTCAAAGTCAATGTTTTATTCAAAATAGGTAATAAATTACACTTTTTGATGATCAGTTGTTGCATTTGTAAGATGATGATAAAGTGTAGGTAGACATTTTTTACGAGAACTTAAAACTAAAGCTATGAGGGTTCCAAACAACTGAGAAGAGCCCACAACAAACTCAGCGGTGTATTCTTTTTAGTATCACCACTTTACAAACTTATTAGAACTATCACAAAGCTGTTAAGCAACTCATTCCAAGCTTTCTTATCATTTAAATAATCCTTTACATTGTAATCAGATAAAATATATGTATACCTATCACTAGTTAATACTGGCAATGGTTTTTGTATGTTACATCCAGCCCAGCATACATCTTTGATTGTAAAAACACCATTTTCATCCTCAGATCCTGAAAGAGATATATAATAGTATTAATACCAAGCAGCGCTTTTTCCGTGTATACTCTTACCACAATGATTCTTGTACAAAACTAATCATCTGGTGTCCATTCAGTTATTGTTAATTGTTATGCACTTACAACCCTACCACTTTTAAAATTTACACTAATGTACCTGTGCAGAAATTTTATTTATGAATCGCACGACAATATCTCAGCCAATCATAGCGCGCGTCGACCCTTATATCAATTGGTTGTTACGCGCGATGTTTTGTACAAGCGAATTATGAGCGAGATAGTAAGAGTCTCTGTTGTTCTTGTGTTTAAAATCTTATCATCAAGCAATAAGGTATGTATGTCATTGGTGTACATTCGGTTTGAGTCAACATTAGGTAGGTAGTGCTTGCCTGCACAAACATATTTAGCCGAACGATGTGACGTATAAAAGTGTAGTACTGTAACTGTCAAGAAACAAAGATATCACTATGATCTTTCAAACCTAGAGGCCATCGATGCATACAAATCTTAATTTTTATTCTTGAATTTTTTATATGGCTGGCATAATAATGCTGGTACCCAACTCAGAAGGGCCTCCAAATAGTTAGTGTAGCAATCAATAGTCACCTAGTAAAGCAGCAACAACACCAGTTACAACTTCATTTTCATCAATAATATCGCCAGCCAACTTTACTCTTTGTAACTCATCCTCCAACACTAAACTGTCTGTCTCATGGACAAAGTGTGTCCTGCGAAATAAAACAAAATCATCATAATTTGTCAAACAAAATCTAATTAAGGCACATGTTTTTATTTTTTAATAAGTAATTTTAATTCATGTTTATACTTTATTTGTACAGACTGATATTGATAGAACACCTCCAGCGTACTTTATTCACAAAATATGTTGGTACAAAACTGCAAGTTTTGTTGAATAGAAAATTAATTAGAATAAAGTTAATATTATAGTGATGTAACAAAATCTAGGTGGTTGATATCAACTGCCTAGTTGCCTAGATACAAACCTGGCAGGTTGTGGTATAATCTCCAGTTGATCAGAAAGCTCCTTCAATATACTTGGTTTTAATTCCTGAAGTTTGAATAGGGTACCTATTATTACACAAGTTGTACCTTTGTCTCTCAAGTCACATAGTTTTAAAATCTTGTATTTATTACCCCACCTCTTATTTATAATAGGCTGTAGTATATTTCTGAAAGTATTTAGTCTAGCGGAGTAAATGTGAGCATATTGTTTTGAAAAATCACGGGAGACATTGTAAAATCGTTTCGACGTATCGGTATGCTCAATCGTAGGTCTTTCTATTTCTTGGACTTCAAATCTTTTCGTTTCATTATCAGATACATTAGAGTCGACTTTAAATAACATATTATTGTTTAAATTCTACGTAGAGGGTAAATACTGTGCACTCCAAACCACTCCAAACCCACCGACCAGAAATAAAAAGCTCCAAGCCTCGCGCCAACTTTCTTCTTCTTCTTAATTTTTGCTTTAAGGTCTTTTATTTCTGGTTTATGTTTATGGCTTTCAGTAGTGCCAACTGCCAAGCATGAGCACAATGCACTTCGCCAAGCATCAAGACTTCGCCAATGTCACGTAGAAGCGCCATGGCGCCAACTTTTATCAACTGTCAAGAAACAAATGTCAATGTCAATTTGGTTTTTTTTCAAACTGGCTTTACGGCTCTGGGTTCTAGCTTTAGCCATGAAAACTTCTTGAAACGTTGATAGCCATTGAAGCCATTTTCAATAAATATATAGTTACTAGGTTTGAAACAAATCAAACATGAACCTTACCTGTAGTAGTTAGATGCCTTATTGTGACTATTATTATTAAAGTGAGATAGTTAGACGTGACGAATGATTATTTTTGTCCATTTCATGGTAGCCTATTTTTTGTTGGTCAAAATGTAGTTATTTTGTTCGTAAGATTTTGAAACACAACGTAAAGTGAGGATATGTTGACCCAAGTATTTCAAAGAAATAATTGATTTGTTTTGAAAATTGAAAACAATTTGTCTAGGTTACAATATCCGAAACGAACATAGTTATAACATTTCACAAGTAAGTAACTATACCTCTGCTTGAGCGAGTAGCCACACTAGTTAGTTGTTTATTCTGTAGGTATAATATATCTGTGTGTCCTGTGGGCTGTGATCGATAGTCGATAGTATCGATAGTGGTTCTTTTTAGCGAGAAAAAAGTACCGCTAGTGGCATATTTGTTGGCAAGTTTAAACGTCAAAGGCTATGCTAGACTAGAATCCAGAGCAGTAAAAAACAAAATTCAAAAACACTTGCGAAAATGGCGGGAGTTCAAAAAGTTTGCCTGAATAATTTAAATATTAATATTAATAATGCATTAATTGTAGGAATTATTATAGCGAAAAATAGTCCTCGAACTATAGGTTCAAAAAAGAAGAATGGCGAATCACGGGGGGTCATGTCTTTTACATTACGTGATTCCAATATTGATACGATTAACGCGGACGTTTGGGGTTCTGAATACTTTGTTATCACATTCTACGAAAGATTTCTCGTGGGAGACGTTGGTAATATAATATATTATACTTAATATGTTATTAGATATTACTTGAATTAATTAGTAACAAGTTTCAGTCAAAATCTTATTTAATTATAATAATTACTTATTAGTAATTAATGGGTAATGCGATTTGGCGTCGCTGAAAGCAAACCGAGGATATTTCTTAATAAATCAATAGTACCTAAGTTCAATTTGTAAATTGTATTGATTGAAATTACTTTTTTGCAGTCGCTATCTCATCTCCGAAGATTTGTATCAAGAGTGGTGACAACGAAATATATAGACCCCAGGTTTGAATTTATTTTTGCTAGTTAAGTTATAAGTGCATGATGAATGCTACAGATTTATACTATTTCAAAGCCATAAATCTGTCTCGTTTTAACTTAAGGTAAAGTCTGAGTAAAGTCAAAGTACGCTCATCATTGCTTTCCCTAAGGCATGGTTGTAGTCAAGCGCAAGTCTATCCTGCTATAAAAACCGGCCAAGTGCGAGTCAGGCTCGCGCAACGAGAGTTCCGTAGGACTACAGTCGTATTTTTTCGACATTTTGCACGATGATTCAAAAACTATGATGCATAAATACAAATCTGTTTTAGAATGCTAGGTGAATCCCTTTCATATGATACCCCACTTGATATAGTTAGTTATCTTTGAAAATTGAAAATACTTATTTTTAGTTCATGACCACAATTTAATTTTTATTATGTGTGTAGTAACCACAAATTCACGATTTTCAGATTTTTCACCTAATGTCTGCTGTAAGACGTACCTACCTGCCATATTTCATGATTCTAGGTCAACGGGACGTACCCTGTAAGTTTCTTGACAGACTGACAACAAAGTGATCCTATAAGCGTTCCGTTTTTCCTTTCGAGGTACGGAACTTAAAAAATATGGGCGTGTGAAATGATGAATCGTGATCTATGTAAAGACATAGATTATGATTCATGGCATAGATCTCACTGTCTTATTTAGGCATTCCTGTGCCTATTAATATACATATTACTTATATTATAATTATTATCTTTATGTTCCCTAACAACTTACGTACACCTTAAACCCAGTTTCACTAGCCTTTAAATCCTCTTCAACCTAGTTGCCTGGTAGAGATCGCTTCACAGCGATAAGGCCGTTAATTGTATGTTCTTCTTTTACATGTTTCTTTTTGTGTCTTTTCTTTTTGGTGTACAATAAAGAATATTAAACTAAACTGTCATAATATCCTGGTTTAAGGCGACGTCTCCATTCTACCTGTCACTGAACGAAGGCTTATCCGACATGAGCATCTTTGACGGCGATACATTCGGCTCGTACTTGCCACTTCTCCATATCCCCACTAAGCCATGCGCAGGGTACTGCGGCCTTTCAGAAGTATTGAAAATTACAGGTAATCATCTCCTATATACTAGAGATACTTAATTAGGTTAAGTTTAAAGGTATATATAGAAGGATGACTCCGCTAATGGCCCTTTTTATGACGCAATAATTCAGCTAGCAAAGCGCTGCGGCCTAATATTAAGTGCCTCTCTAACGTGTGTTGGGATCTAGCAACTCTTATCTTAATATATAAAAGGAAAGGTGACTGACTGACTGATGGACTGCCTGACTGACTGACTCATCTATGTTGATAGATCCTGTAGTTTGAGCTGTGCGTTGGCACAGCTCAAACTACAGGACGGATCGGGCTGAAATTTGGCATGCAAATAGCTTATATGACGTAGGCATCCGCTAAGAAAATTCAAAATTCAACCCTAAGAGGGGTGAACTAGGGGTTTGAAATTTGTATAGTCCACGCGGGCGAATTCGCGAGCATTAGCTAGTCTCATACGAGATCAAGTTAGTACCTAAGTAAGTACCTATATTTCTTGGGTCACATAACTAAGTGTGGCCTTTAGTATATTCTTGACTCTCTTCTGTGTCGCAATCATTATTAAGTACTTATACTTTTCAATAATCCCATAATGCAGCAGTAGGTAGATATACGCTCTCAGATCCAACTCCATAAAGTAGCTACACGCGTCTATGTACTTTAGGTAGGGTACGGTACGTACTTATAGTTATAGGATTAAGGCTCGGTTGTTTCAAACCGTATGTTATCGTTACATACATTCGTTAAAAACCGGCCAAGTGCGAGTCAGGCTCGCGCAATGAGGGTTCCGTACTACAGTCGTATTTTTTCGACATTTTGCACGATAATTCAAAAACTATGATGCATAAAAATAAATAAAAATCTGTTTTAGAATGTACAGGTGAAGACCTTTCATATGATACCCCATTTGATATAGTCACTCACTTCGAAAGTTGAAAATACTAATTATTAGTTCATGACCATAATTTAATTTTTTTTTTGTGTGATCTAACCCTAAATTCACGGTCTTCAGATTTTTCCCCAAATGTCAGCTATAAGATCTACCTACCTGCCAAATTTCATGATTCTAGGTCAACGGGAAGTACCCTGTAGGTTTCTTGACAGACAGACGGACAGACAGACAGACAACTAAGTGATCCTATAAGGGTTCCGTTTTTCCTTTTGAGGTACGGAACCCTAAAAATGGTTAAAATGGTTGTCTTTGACATTTTGTTCCGTGAAGCCTTGTTTAATGGTTACGTGTCTGTTAAAATTTGTTGAAGCAACCGTGCCTACTATGTCTATAGGCCTTAGGCGCATACGAATACTAAGTATGGTTTCGCAGGCAAGAAGTTCTAGTTTCGCTTTCTCTGTAAGGAAAATTAATTAATTATTCTGTTTGTTATGTTTTTGGTTTGTGCTCAAGATTTTCAGCATCCTTCATCCTGATCCCGCCCAAATATTGTAGTCTTTGATCCCGCCAATACTTATATCCCGCGGGACTAAGAAACTTCAGTTCCGCAAATGACGGGATTTCATCATCATCATCATCATCAGCCGATAGACGTCCACTGCTGGACATAGGTCTCTTGTAGGGACTTCCACACGCCACGGTCTTGCGCCGCCTGAATCAGCGGCTCCCTGCGACCTGTAAAAGCAATTTTTGTTTTATTTAATACCGGGATTTTAAAAACCAAAAATTGTGGGACTACGTTACCTAAAATTTGGATATGATTAAAATAGCGAGGTAGCTACGTTAGATCTAATGATTATTATTATTGATTACCTAATTTTATATGTAATTTATTGCAGAACAGACAAACAATGTTTACGTAGACTTATTGGTAGTAGTTAAGGCTGTGAAACCAGCGAAAACTATCAAAACAAAAGCAGGTTGGTATATTTCATTTGGTATATATATTTTATTTAGTTTTCAACTTTGTCTTGTACTATCATACTTAACTCTTCTTTTGCTCCTTACTTGATTTTACTACGTTTAAGGTACAGACATGACCGTGCGTACCGTTGAAATAATGGACAATACTACACCTGCTTCGTTAATCCTCGATATATTTGATATTGACACTATTCAAAGGTAACCTAATACTTAGTTAATTAATACATATTTAAGCACTGAAATACAAGTAAGTATGCTGAAAAGGGTCTAAAAGTAGGTACTTATAAGACAATAGTTTAGGAATTTGTATTTTCTGAATTATCTCTGGTCTGGTCTAGTGGAAGGCTTCGGCTGTGGCTAGTTACCACCCTACCGGTTAAGCAGTGACGCCAAGCGATTTAGAGTTTAGATACGATGTCATGTACAAACCGATTAGAAGTATGAAGGGTTTAATGAAACTGCCATATCCTTCCAAGTTAGCCTGCTTCCAATTAGACTGCGTCATAAATTTTAAAAAAAGCACCGGGTAAGAAAATCCTTCTAGAAGCCACTATTTAAGGCAGTATTTGAAAATCCTAATTCAAAACATTTAGTCATTTAATTTTTGTATATTTAAAAAATCGCAGAGCCGAGCAATGGCGTCCGTTAGAAAGCGTGCTATTCATTGCGGACGCGCGCGTGTCGTGGCGCAGCTTTGCAGTGCGAGTGCAAACGTGCTTTCGAAGTGTGGTCACCCACCAGCCGCATACTTCTGAGGCAGAGGCACTACGGCTTTACATACGCAATCAGGCTAACACACGTGAGTTCGATCAAAACCGGTACTAAACTTGACATTAAGCAATGGCCTACGTTTGAGCGCATGCTATTAATTGCGGACGCGCGCGTCTCGTGGCGCAGCTTTGCGGTACGCGTGCAAACGTGCTCTCGCAGCGTGGTCACCCACCAACCGCATCCTCCTAACAGCGATCATGCACTCATCCGATTCGAATCCGTGAAAATACGGATGTAAAAAATATTTACGACATATGTCATAAGCTACCATACAAATAGTTCGTAAAACAAAAAGGAAAGGAACGGAAGGAAGGCTCTAAGGCTGAACCAAAAGCTAATTATTATTAGAGACATCGGAGTCATACATTTTACATAAAGACGAGGGACAAGAACGTATTGCTTTGGCAAAGCCACAAGCTCAAAGTCCTCGTCAAAATCATTTCGATTTTGACGAGGACTTTGAGCTTGTGTTGATTTCCAAAATCAACGTCCGGGGCACGCTCTACCATTCGTCGATCCGGTAGGACACAATCTTAAAATTAAACTACATACTAGATAAGTTTTAAAATAGTGCTATCCCTTTAATAGTGTACCTACTGTGCGGAAAAGGATAGCATTACTCTCAATTTAGTGAAATATAAGTACTATGCGTTAGGCGGAGGCGAAGCTGCTGCTTGGGCGGCTTGGAGTGGAGAGCGCGCGAATACAGCCTCCGTATCGCAAATCAGAGACCGGCTCAGCTCCGGGGCTCCATTCTGCGCCGCTCTGCATGCATTACTCACTCATCTGGATTTAGACCAATTTGTTACATCCAAGTAAGTAAATGTTATACCTGTAACTTATACCCTATCCGCGGAATAAAGTCAATATGTTTGCTTGATGCTTAAGTTAAGGACTTACGTGCTTGACGTGGCATTCGGTCAATATTCAAAATATGCGACCGTCAAGCAGCTTGATCAAGCAAAACAAAACTAGGTACCTACGTGCTTGAAGTCAAGCCACTTGAGACAGTCTCGGAATTTTCATAATGTATGAAAAAGTGGATGCTTTGTTTATGTCTAGGGATGCAAATCTGGAAGAATTGAGGGTCCGCTTCGCAGATCACACCGGGGAACTAAACGCAAGAATACCTGTTAACGTACTAGAAGATGCATTTGGATATTCTGTAAGAATCTTTAACTAAGATAACTCAACATCAAGATCGACATTTAATGCGCCTCTGATCACATATCTAAATATATAAAAGGAAAAGGCGACTGACTGACTGACTGACTGATCTATCAACGCACAGCTCAAACTACTGGACGGATCGGACTGAAATTTGGTATGCAAATAGCTATTATGACGTAGGCATCCGCTAAGAAAGGATTTTTGAAAATTCAACCCCTAAGGGGGTGAAATAGAGGTTTGAAATTTGTGTAGTCCACGCGGACGAAGTCGCGGGCATAAGCTAGTCATATATAATAGAGCTATCACGGCTCCAAGTATTAGTAAAATTAAGTTATACCTCAATTTTTTTACGTGACAGGCTGATCAATTCAAGTCGATGTCGGCAGATGAAAGAGCCTCTATCCGTTGGAGATTTCTACTGGAGCAGTGCAGTACAAAGATAGCTGTGACTCCGCCTCGCCTTATTGTCTTAAGTTTACGACGTGCTTCACCAGCGGATCCAATACCACTGTACTAACTGATATAGATACAATGGAAATTATAATTAGTATACTTTATTTTCTTATCTACGACAGTTTTTGCAAATTGAAATATGTACCTACCTACTTAAAAATATAGCTAGTCTAGCCGATACAAAAAATGTAGATATCGATAGCAAATATCTTTACTTTGTGATTCATGTTATTTTGGATAAGTAAATAAATAAATTATTATTGGATTGTTTATTTTAATTAATGTCTACCCAGCCGATTTGCAGTAACAGTGGCCTCCCCCCCCCCCCCCCCCCCCCCCCCCCGCGAGTAGCCATCTGCGCCATCGGGATATATAATAGTGAACAAGTGTGCACGCAAGCACAGGTGCACTCTCTATTCCTATACTCGACAATTCAACACGACCGGAGAGAAATCCGGCGCTGGACAGCGTGACTCGTCATTGACACTTGAACATGCTAACTACTAGCCAACGAGGCAGTTATTTTAAACATAAAGTACCTAGGTAGGTCTACCCACCAAATAAAAACAAGTGAATTGCTGAACCTCTGATAGGTACCGAACTATTTGTTGTTTCTACGCTACGACCACTTTTATTGATCAAACCCGCAACAACTTGCTAAGCACAACGTGAAAGAAAAACAATCGTATTGACAAAAAGTAAGATGGTAGAAAAGCCAGAAAAAACAGACATCACTTACGAGTACACAAGACGTAGAAGGGGATTCGGGAGGCAACTGCTTTTTGAAGATCACGGTCCTGAACTATGTGTCAGTATACCGTCAAATCCAGCCATGTACAAACACTACATACTAAGGAATCCCGTGCATGTTGCCATCCAGAATACTGGAACTATGTCGGAACATTGGGTAAATTCTGTAAGGTAAGAACATGATCATCATCATTTTTATCACCCGATAGAGGTCCACTGATGCTGGACATTCTATCTTACACCGCCTGAATCCAGCGACTTACTCTCGCGATCAAACTCAGGTCGCCCTTGGGACCCCAACGTCCATCAGTTTTTCCAATTATGGTGTGCCCTTCCCACTGCTACTTCAGATTCGCAACCCGTTTAGCTATATACAGCTACGCATTCATAAATTTCGTGTAACGCAATAGCCAATGAATCACAAAACATCAAAAACATAATTTAAAATTTTCTACCAAATTACCCGATAACTTTATCGTAAAAACTACACTACAGATATAGTAAGATAAAGTGGCACGTACCTAATATTCTTTCCAGTTACCCTATGAGTACCTACCGTGAGTGATTTCCATTCTAAATAATATCGGTCCCTAAATAATCAGCCGGGACAAATATTATTTACCCTATAAAACTTTTTTAGAGCTGAATATACCAGTTCTGGCATGAATCACATAGAAGGCGGCTGGCCTAAAGATATTAATACGAATGACCCAGAAGCTATGCAAAGATATCGACGTAAAATTGAAAAAGATGACGCTTATATCCACGCGGTTATGCACCTTGGGCATGTAAGGAACATTCACGTAGGTATATAACGTAAATATAGGTATGAATAAAATGTAGAACTCGAATTTTTTTCTAGAGCATGGAGCATAATATTCTACAAAACAACGCAGTGGATATGTACGAAATCTATTATTCTGAAATCGGCACTATCCCACCTGTAGAACGTAGCAGTTGTCATACAGTGAACGTGTATAGAGAACCTGGTGGAAACCGAAAACCGGTTCGATCCCTGTCGTGGCAAGCAGACGGAGCACGATTAGCATCTGCACACGCTGATGTTAACTTCATGAGAAATACAAGAAGTCTTCAATTTTCGTACATTTGGGATATAGGTAGAAACAACTTATAAGTTTTCTGTTATATTGAATGTTGCAAACACTGAGGAGAGAAAGATCAATTTATATAACAAGATTAATATTCTTTCAGAAAACGCAAACGCACCCGAGCTAGTAATCACACCTCCTCAACCACTACTGGATTTACAATATAATCCTCGTGATCAACATGTTCTCGTTGGTGGGATGATGAATGGCCAAGTGAGTATAGGTACATGAAATTCACCAAAATACCTCTGACATCAGAACTTTTATTTAGAGGGTTTTCTATCAACAAGAATCGGAATAGTTTGCTTGATTATTTTCTAGGTAGGCTGTTGGGATATGCGAAGAGGCAGTGAAGCGGTTGCACTTTGTCCTCCACACGTAGCTCACAGAGATTTAGCCAGTAAAGTACTTTTTATTAACTCCAAAACTGGCGCTGACTTTTTCTCCTCATCCCCTGACGGCGTTGTGAAGTGGTCAGTAGGCAAAACCTTTACCTATTCCTTTATAGGTTTCATAATTATTGTTAAAACAGGAAACAATAAAAGAAAACCAAAGAAATCACTTGATTACAGGTGGGACATCAGAAATACCAGCGAGCCTACAGACTCCATGATAATAGATCCTGTCAAAACCAACAATGATACTCAAAGCATCGAAAATGCTTTAGGTATTTCTGCTTTAGAATATGAACCAACTATACCGACGCGGTAAGAAGACAGTTTTGATACCTCTTATTGATTTAGAACATATTCTGTGACTTATGATTTATTTTTCAGATTTATGGTAGGAACTGAAACAGGATTAGTTATTGGAGGAAACCGAAAAGGAAAAACACCTCTGGAAAAGCTACCTTCTAAGGTAAAAAGTAATTAACATCAGCAATATAATACATCAGATTATAGTGCCGAAACATATTTTAAAGCTCTAATTGTTACGTCATCATTTTAGTATGAGGCTCATCTAGGACCAGTTTATGCACTGCAGAGAAATCCGACATTTTTAAAGAATTTTCTAACCGTCGGGGACTGGACAGCTCGAGTATGGAGCGAAGATTGTCGCGAGTCCTCCATACTTTGGACGTATGCACACAGAACCAAGCTTACTGATGGAGCATGGAATCCGATAAGGTACTCCGTATAAACATTAACGGTAGAGGTCCCAAACATCAAACATAGAACTACGAAGGTTGACTAAGACCCGCTGATGCCGCCATTGCACTTCGGACAACGTATTGAAAGAACTCTTGCTCGAAAGCTCAAGCCAAGCTTACACTGCTTACCTATAGCTAATTATTTTCTATTGTTGACATACTTTTTTTTCCAGATACAAGTTATCCCTTGACTGCAATCTCACCTGATGGTAAGTGACGATGCAGTCTAAGGTGGGAGCGGGCTAACCTGGAAGGAGTATGACAGTTTTTATTAAACCCTTACATACTTAACCCTTAATACACCTTTGGTTTCTACACGGAACTATTCTATTATTTCTATTTAACTGACAGTGCTATTTTTTTTGTACCATTGTGAAAAGGATGGCATTAACTTTAGAGCTTCAACAGCTCTTACAACGGAATAAACACCACTAACTAGAAGGATTGGACATTGAATTTTAGATTCTCGCTTCTGCTAGTGACGCAATGGGATGGCTGTCTCTCCTGTTGGGACCTCTTACGAAGACGCAGCGCGCCTATCGTCACTGCACAGCTTTGTGATGAGCCCTTACTACGCCTTCGACCACATGAAGGGGTACGACTTCTTAACTGAAGGTAGCTGTAGGTGAAAGTAGGCTTTGCTGTACGCGAGATACGACGATTTCTGTTAAAACGAGATAGCATCATATCGCTGAAATAAATCTGTCTCGTTTTAACTGGAACTTAAGTTAGAGCCAAGTCAATGTATTCTTTCTTACTTGCTCCAGAACGATCCGTATCGTATCCGCGAGAGGTTTAATATGACAATCGGGGTATGAGGTGGGAGGACGCCCCGCCCACCCGTACTTTCCCGCACCGGCTTAGCGCGGGGGCTGTGCGTGTTTGCGTGGCGTTCCCGCAGGAATTGCGGAATTCAATGCCCGTGTAAGCGTACCTTTAAACTTGTACACACAATTATATTATATTCGAGACATCAGTAGTAAAAAAATTCTACGCATTCACGGTAGAGTGCTTATTAGAATTATTATTTTGTTCAGGGTCAGTTGGTGGCATGCGGCAGTAGTCTAGGCACTATCTACTTGGCAGAGTTATCACAAAATCTAGGAACTGCTGATAAAAACGACAAACAACTTTTAACCCATGTAAGTTTTAAAATGACCTTGTTGAATTTAATAAATGAAGGTCAAACGAAGATTGTGTAATTACAAATTATATGATTCACATAATAAAACGTATTCAGGACTCTAGAACCAATTTATTTTTTTGTGAATGTAATGTAAATCTAGCGCAAAAAAATATCGGAAAAACGAGTCCGGACTCGCACACGAAGGGTTCCGTACCATCGTACAAGAAATAACACTTTTTTATTTTCATGGCAGCCATTTTGAAATTTTTTCTAAGTATTGTTTTTAATTATAGCGGCAATAGACACGGCAATACGGTTCATTAGATACAGCCCACTGACAGACAGACCGACAGACAGCGGCACCCTTCGAACATATCGACTACTGTGGTAGTGGTAGATGCACAGAGCACAATAACATGAATTTCTTCTTCCATCAGATTCTAGATCGGGAAAATAAACGGGAACGCATACTGGAAGCCCGCATGAGAGAGATAAGACTACGAATGCGGCAAGACAGGGACGGGGGACAGCAGCTCGGCGAGAGCGAGTCGTGCGTGAGCGACAAGGACCTGGAGGAGGCCACCGCGGACTACATGGCGACGGTCAGCGACCTGCAAGCGCAGCACCAGAAAAGCCAACAGACGTCTGAGGCGAATTTTACGACGTAATGCCACCCATGAATGTAATAATTAGTTTTGGTCGAAATAAATGATTTCATTATTATTATTATAATATATCCTACTAATATTATAAATGTGAAAGTGTGGATGTTTGTTACTCAATCACGCAAAAACGGCTGAACGGATTTGGATGAATTTGGAATGGAGATATATTATATCCTGGGTTAACACATAGGCTACTTTTTATCCCGGAAAATCAATGAGTTCCCGCGGGATTTTGAAAAATGTAAATCCACGCGGACGAAGTCGCGGGCATCAGCTAGTATAAAATAAAGGTGGATCATGCGCTCCTAATACATACTTGAAGCAAACAACCTACTATCGGTTTCAAATTTCACAGAACTAGCCTAAAACTGAGTTGTTAACACGGAAAGAGAATGACCAGCTTGCTAGCTTACTGTCCAGCTCGAAAAATTAGCCTCATATCACCCGGGCGTCCAACTCCTACCAATTGAGTAGTCGAAACTTTATTTAATTTATAGAGCCAACGCTATGCCAAAGTAATTAAAATAGATGATTTTTTTAATAGTACATTACTGTCCAGGCTTGAAATAAAACATTTTACGGTCGTGCGATATTTGACGACCTCGCTGGCGCCGTGGTAAGCACTGTTGTTTTATTAGTGGGAGGTTTCGGGTTCGATTCCTGGCAGGGGTTTAGAATTTTTAAATTTATTGATATTTTAAATAATTTCTAAATTTCTGGTCTGGTCTGGTGGGAGGTTTCGGCCGTGACTAGTTACCACCCTACCAGCAAAGCCGTGCTGCCAAGCGATTTAGCATTCCAGCACGATAGGAGGCTGTATGTAGTTATTTTGGCTGAAACTTGTATTCATTAGTGAGGAAAAAAGCAATACATCTAAATAAAACTAATCTTCCAGTAACTTATTTATTCTTATAAAGATTTTTATTTTACATACTAGGCACTATGCAAAAATTATCACACAATCACGTTAACACCTCATTAAACAAGTTCACAAGTACCTAAAATCTTAATTTTGATTTGTTGACAAAGAAAGTCTATTTAAAAATATTTTTTTCTATACATTGCCAGGAAATATAATAATTTATGATTACTCAATATTATTCAAATGCTAACAGTCATGACTCAACACCTTCCGCTATCTAATAATGTTGGGTTAGCAGGAGTTCGCATAATAGTCCACCTGTCGCGTACTGTACTTATAAGTTTTCACATAAGACCGCGATTACACCTGTAAGTTTTACTCACGTAAGTAGCTTACATAATTAGTTGACAACTTTCATCATCTTACATTAGCAAAGTCGTAAGTTAATCACGTAAGCTACTTATGTGAGTAAAACTTACAGGTGTAATCACGGTCTTAGTAAAGTCGTAAGTTTATCATGTAAGCTAATTACGCGATACAGGTGTATCCGGGGCCAAAACGCATACTGCGTGGGGACCCACAAGAGCCACATGCAAAGCATTTTTTGCTTTTGCGCTCTTGTGGGTGGTGGTTGCGTGCAAAAAACGCTCGACGGCAGCATACCGGTTTCCTTTACACGGCGGCATTGGTGAACGCGACGAAGGTCCATCGCGTCTCGATGTTGGCGCCCACGCCGCTGCTGGTGCGCTGGAACACCTCGTCGTGCTTCTGAAGCACGTGGTGGATGGTCGCCTGCGACACGTTCGGGAACAGTGCGCGCACGTACGACACCACGTAGTCCAGGCTCGCGCCTTGCGGGTGCACCTGCAATTATTGTTACAATAGAAACAGTTTCAAATCTTATATTTAAATTTTGCAAGGTTATTAATATTCATGACAAGGTCCAATTTACACTTCTGAAGGAACAATTTTTTAATTTAGACATCCAAAATGCAGTTCAAAACAAAATGCAGACGCGCAAAGTTACGCAAAACAAACTAATAACCGTACCTTCAAAAAACAAATACTAAAATACAAATACTAAAAATAAAAATTAAAAAAAAACAAGTCTTATTTCTTCTACGATAGTACCGTGTGAGAGTCCAACTCTCATTTGACTGACTTGACTATCTTGACAGAACAAACATGATTTTTAGAATTACTGACATAAAAAAGGACAAGTTATTCTTTATGCCACTTCAAACAAACCTGCAAGAATGCGGACATGACGCCAATGAGCTTGGCTTCTCCGCACTTGACATCGATTTCGTCTTTCAAGGATACTTTGGAGTCCAAGTCATCGGGTAGCGGCGGCGGCGGTGGCGGCTTCACCACGGGCGACGGCAATGGCGGCTACACGAAAAAAATATAATATTTCTATTACATGATATTAGTGTATTAATACTAGCTGATGCCCGCGACTTCGTCCGCGTGGATTTACATTTTTCAAAATCCCGCGGGAACTCTTTCATTTTCCGGGATAAAAAGTAGCCCTATGTGTTAGTCCAGGGTAAAATTTATTATTTCCGCCGGTACCTGGTCGGTTGAAGCGATTCGGCCATACCTTGAGCGATGGCTTAAAAGGCAACATGGAGTGCTGACGTACCGGCTGGTGCAGGTGCTTACAGGGCATGGCTGTTTTGGTAAGTACCTGCATCAGATTGCGAGACGGGAGGAGACGCCAGCCTGCCACGAGTGTGGTGCACCAGAAGATACGGCATATCACACTTTGGTAGAGTGTGCGGCATGGGGACCTCAGCGGCACATCCTGTCGTCGACCCTCAGAGGAAACCTCTCACTTTCGAATGCAATAGACGAGATGATCAGTAGTGAGACCAGCTGGGGCGTAATGGCCTCCTTCTGTGAAACTGTCATATCACTGAAGGAGGCCGCGGAGCGGGAACGAGAGCTGGACGCCGACGCCCACCCGCTCCGCAGAAGAAGACAGGGGAGGAGAAGGAGACAGTATGCTCACCTTCTCCTGCCCTAGGCATTGGGAGTAAACTTGTGCCGGCCCAACGCCAGGACGTCTCAGTCGCATCCGATATCCGGGATCCTGAGACGTCTTATACTTGACGCGGACGGCACCGCTGGGTTTTTTAGTGGGTATGCTGATGGCGGTTAAAAAAAACCGCGAGTGAGTCCCACATACCCGCCCTTGTGCGGCATGCCTAATAGCATTTTTACCAGCGGAAAAAAAAAAAGGGTATAATTTATTTCCATTCCAAATTTTATCCAAATCCGTTCAGCCTTTTTTGCTTTATTGAGTAACAAATATCCAAACATCCACACTTTCACATTTATAATATTAGTAGGATTATATTGGTGCTGATGCTGAGCACAACAAAATTTTAGAGCATTCGCATTCTCTTCTTACTAATATAATATGTAAAGGACAGACACAGTTTGACAGTTTTAAATTTAATTTAGAGTCGTCAAACCTCGTGACTGTAGCTGCCAGTCGCGAGCCTATTGTTTTAATTTGTAGCGTGCTCTAAAATTTAGAGTATTCAAATGTTAAATTCATGTTCCATTCTTTTTTAGGAATATTATTAAAAAGAAGAGGATGCAGATACCCTTTGGTATGGGTACACCCCTATCTATTACTCGCTACTACCTGTCATTGAAAATCGCAGAACATTGCTGATTGCAGTTTTCGATCTCTTTTCAAAGGCTCATAATTTCAATGTAGCTTTTCAACCAAAATAACAATTACATGTTGTCTAACTTTGTATAAAATATAATTGATTGAAGAAACATTGTATCTCATTAGAAAGGACTTACATTCTTCTCCATTGCGACTTGCAACGCTTGACGCGCTATGAATTGAGCTTTGAACTTCTCCATCTCTTTCTGAGCATCAGCTTTTATTACATCAACCTCGTTCTTGTAAGCCTCCAATTGGAATTGAAGACTCTCATTTTCTCTCTGAAAAACACATAATATCTTCAGGCCACGTTGTTCACAACACCAATAGATGTTGAAGTCCCAATTTAAGAATGGCAACCTCGCAACGGAAAACGCAGCGTTGACAGACCCTCCATTAGGTGGACAGTCGAAATCAAATGAGTCGGAGAGAGACGATGGATTCAGCGCAAGACCATGGTCTCATGTAGAAGTCCCTACAAGACCCTCCATTCCAGCCGCGTCGCGAGCAGAGGCCCTTGGGCCCGAGAAGGGTTTGAAACTAGTCAGGCTTACTTCAACTAATCACGTGAGTCTAGCCCCTTATTTAGAACCAAAAAGTTAAAATACAGTTTAAACTTTACCTTCAGTTGTTGAACTTCTTCATTATTCATATCGAAGTTACTGTTTGTTTTATTGTACCCATTAAAGTCTGATTCTTCACTAAAGAATTTCTCATTGAATTCCTCTTTCAGCGCATTAAACTCCTAAAAGTAAAGATTTGCTATAATTACCAGAATGTTGTCTTTTGTCAAAAGGTAACACAAATTCTTTTGTGAAAAGAAATATATCTATACAATAAAAAAGGCTTTCCATATATTGTAATAAGAAAGAATTTCAACATTATAATATTTAAGTGTTCCTAAGAATTTGTGTTACCATTTTCATGTTAGTGCTAAACAAATGCACAGGGATAATAGAGTAAATAAAATAATGATAGTTGTTCCTTGGACCATTTCACTTTTACCTGTAACTGCTGTCATTCCAGTGATGCTTTTAATACTTACTTACTACTTACTTTAAGTATGTTGCAGTTAAAAAATATTCTAGCTGCTTTAAGTATCAGAGAAATTTATTCACTAGAACTCTTACAGCTCATTTGCCACACATTTTATCACATATACCTAGCCTAAAAGTCTTATTACAAATCGATCAGTCAGTTACCTGTGTCATTTTTTGCCATGTTTCGATGTTCTTTCGCTGAGGCTTAGTAAAGTGGTCCCAAACGCGTTGATGCGTGGCTGCATTGAACACTTTCGCCACCTGTTCGACTGAGGTTCACAAAATGTATATAATATTTAGAGCATAGAAACAGTCCGCTCGAGAAACATACCGTAGTATAATCGTGACACCCAGCCTCTAGAGTGCAGACTTTACGTCGGCTTAGAACGCACGCACTTGTATCTACCCACGGCTGTCGCTATAGTTGCGCACGCGGCTCGTCACGTCGCATCTCGCGCCGCGCTGACTTACTCAAGAGTCGAGCTGTTGTAGCTAGTGTTTCATATTTTTAACGATTTCACTATTTGGAAATATGCCATGGAGCTTTACAAAACTTTACAAAAAAAAACAGTTTTCATCATGATATAATTATTTGAAGTATAGCTTACACTGTATTACAGAAACAATAAATACACAAATAGTCAATTCGTCTTTCTGATGAAACATTAACTACAAATGTGACATGAGATATCACAGAGGGACCACCAATGCTTTTACAAATATTTGTGCAACAATTTTAGACAAGTGAATAATAAAGTAATGGCTGCAATATTTGTAATTTAAACAATTATATTTGCAAAAGCATTTCAGACTTACAACCTTGATGTGGAATACATCCTGCTTTTCGTGCACACTTCTTACATACTCGTAGGTTCATAATTTCATTGGCTAACGTTTGCAATCGGCTATGTTATGTCCAAGAGTAGGGTTACGTGGCGGGAGGGCAACCCATATGTCCAAGAGCAGGGTCACGTGGCGGGAGGGCAACCCATATGTCCAAGAGCAGTAGACCCAGTACAAGAGTGAGATAAGGATTTGTTATGTAAATATAGAGAGCTTGACCAGAACCATGGAGGCAAAAGGAATACCCGCCAATTGACCAGCATTCATTCTTCTTAGCTTTGAAGACTGCCAAACTCGATCTGTGTCTTGCAATCCATTGCATAATTCCTCTTGCAAAGAACAATGGCATGCAATTATTTAATCCATACAACTATACCCAGTCCGATCACTCCTGGCACGCGGAGTCATAAAACATGGGAATGTAGTGCATATAGCGCGCTTTCTTGTACTTACGGGCCTTATGGCGGGCGTAGCGATGTTGAAACTTTGTTATCAATCCTTATATGCGTTATTATGCGTTAAATGTTTACTGTATAGTGTTACTTGTAAATTATAACTTACAAAATTTAAATAAAATAAGTAACAAAATAATTATAGCTAGACTTATATTATTAACTAGATGATGCCCGCGACTTCGTCCGCGTGGATTTACGTTTTTAAAAATCCTGTGGGAATCCTTCACTTTTCCGGGATCAAAAGTAGCCTAAGTCCTTCCCCGGCATGAAAGCTATCGCTGTAACAAATTTCATCAAAATCGGTTGAACGGTTGAGCCGTGAAAAGCTAGCAGACAGACAGACAGACAGACAGACACACTTTCGCATTTATAATATTAGTATGGATAATTTATTCTTGCCCATCATCATCGGAATCGCTGTCTTACCTTAACAACAAAGCAATCCGACAATTTCACAAAAAAGGTTAACACATTACTAATCACACAGCAAGCTTGTTGCTGCACTTTACCACAAATGCTTTTAATGTTATTTTGAATGCCTCCATGCTGAATGTAAGTGTAAATAAAAACGTACAGTATCCATTAGCCAGCCCGCAATATGCGTATTTGTTGTTGACTCATCTGAAGGAATACGCAACCCTAATGACTGACGTCACTAATGCGGTTTATAATCCCGCGTGCCACGAAGGATTGTACGAGGCATAAGCTATGATGAGACGCGATGTATAGACGATTCCTGGCCACTGTATTTGCGCCTGATCAACTGACACGGCAAAATGCCCAGAGAGAACTATTTAAACTCATGAATTGAAGACGGCGACAGCACTCCAGGCTCGTTCGGCTGACCAAGAAAAACTATGATGGACTGAGTAGACCAGAAAAAATATTTTTAGTTACCATGGTAGGTTTTTAATTTAAAATTAAGCTTAACTTTAAAGCTGCTTATGTTGAGTTTCACTATCTTACCTCAGAAACAATAACAATCAAGAGTAATATGGCAATGGTGCGCATTATTTTAGAGAGAGACAAGAGAGTGACCAATGAACAGTCACCAAACAGGTGAAAGATTGACTAGATGTTTAGTGTGATATTCTGTATTGGCACTTACGTTGTTCAATCACACTCTGAATGTGATTTTTCACCCTTTCTTTGCACTCTTGCAACTCTTCCTCTGCTTGCATTTTTTCACCAAACAACCTTCGAATGTGAGAGTTTGTAGCTTGAATCATGGAATAAAATTGATTGGAAGTCTTTTTGGAGCATTCCCCTCGTTCCAACCATGCAATTAATGTCTGAAATAACAAAATTTTAAATGAGATGATTTAGTTGAGTAAAACAAAATTAGCGCCTCCAGCAAAAAGGGAACAACTCAAATTAACGAATTTTCCGGAAAGACAATAACAACTTTTTAAGGATTTCTAGAATTACACAGTTGAAGTCATAACTTCAGAATAAACTCATCAATTAATTCAAAAGAAGTTAATTATTTCAACTGTGAAATACTAAAATTCATTAGAAAAGTTTTGTTTTAAAGTCCTAATTGCACCTAAAAGTAAAATGTACATAGGCAAACTTAATACCAACAGGTATTCTCATCCACGTTATGCTTTTTAGGGTTCCGTACCTCAAAAGGAAAAACGGAACCCTTATAGGATCACTATGTTGTCTGTCTGTAAAGAAACCTACAGGGTACTTCCCACTGACCTAGAATCATGAAATTTGGCAGGTGGTGGTGGTGGCAGGTTATAGCAGACATATTGGTTACATCACACAAAAAAAATTAAATTGTGGTCATGAACTAATAATTAGTATTTTCAATTAAAGTAAGATAACTATATCAAATGGGGTATCATATGAAAGGGCTTCACCTGTGGATTCTAAAACAGATTTTTATTTATTTTTATGAATCATAGTTTTTGATTTATCATGCAAAACGTCGAAAAAATACTACTGTACAACGGAACCTTCGGTGCGCGAGCCTGACTCGCACTTGGCCGGTTTTTCCTCCCTTGAAGTGTCTAATTTGAGTAGTTCCCTTTTATACTGGAGGCACTAAAATATTATCCGTAAAAATTCTACCTACAGGCAGACTGCTTGCAAAGTGTTCTTCATTTTTAATTTTTTCCGACAATTGTACCATGGCTGCATTCGAAAACAGTTGAATTCGGGCGGGCGAGGGCGAGCGACGATAGTTCATGGTGCGACTGGCCATGGCTTCCTGCTGCGCTGTCAGCTGCTGCATTTGTTGCTGCTGAACTCTTAACGCTTGGCGTTGACGTCTCTCGTATTCATTTTGATCATCTCTGCTCTGTAAGGTACTAGATGTCAATACCGGGTTTAATCAGCAGGTAAATCACGGAAAACCTTCAATCATTGTTACAATCGCAATTGTTGTGATTGGCAGAGTTTATGGCATACTTGTTGCAACAATGCATTGTAGCCAATAGTGACCCAGCATCAAACAATCAGAGGCGATTGTGACATTATAGCTGTCATTCTACGGCAATCAAGCCACAGTTGGATAATAAGTATGTTACTTTTTTCTTCTGTTATTAATATGAACTTATCATCATATCAGCAACTCATCAATACGCGCGCATAGTATGGGAGCTTGTATTAACGGTGAAGGAAACTATCGTGAGGAAACCAGTATACCTGAAAGTTCTCTAAAATGTTCTCAAAGGTGTGGTAAGTCTGCTAATCCACACTTGGCCAGCATGGTTGACTATGGCTAAACCCTTCTCATTCTGAGAGATTTGTGGCTCAGTAGTGAGACAGCAATGGGTTATGGTGATGATTAAGCTTTAAAATGACAGAGAACATCGATTTTATATATTTTGGAAGACCATCTATTTACCAATCACTAGGAAAACAATATATTTTGGACTCAGGCAACATCTCTATTATTGCAGACATGGTTTGAACTTAACCGTGACTTACCAAAGCGTAGTCCACATGAAGCCAGCCATTATTAGCTTGGGAGTCTTCATCATCGTCCTTATCATCTTTGCTGTCCTTATCTTTGGTCACCAGTTTAATCCTGTAACCAGATATGGCCATAGCAGCATCCACACAACTCTCTCTATCGAACCGAATATGGCAGAAGTTCTTTTTTGACAGCCTCAGAATATGAATTCTTCCATAGCGTTCAAATATTTCTCTCACAGTGCTCTCCCTGATTTTTTCAGGTAAACCGCCCACAAAGATTGTTCGACAGCCAGGCGGTCTCGCTCGACGGGGCGGGTGGGTGCTGCCGATCGCCGGTGGTATTAACTTGCAATGTTTGAGAACTATTTCTTTTTTCTCATGTTCAGCTTCTGCGCTCATATTAGGATACATTCCCATCATGGGGTCCATCATGACACCACCCATCAACCCCATGTCAATGGGTTGAGGAGTAGGCTGCATGGGCTGAGCAGTTCCTAGAGCAGACATATCCATCGTAGGCTGCATAGCTGACATTTCCATCCCACTGCTTTGCATCATATCCATCCCAGTTGTCTGCATCATACCACTCCCCATCATAGCATTTGGCATCATCATATTGAACATTCCCGGCATCATCATGTTTCCTTTGACATAACGGAGAAAATAATTTGATTGTTGCACATGAATTTTAGAAACAAAAAGGTTTTTTAGGTTATCAAAGATTGTGCTAGGACTGGTGGAAGTATTCAGCCATTGATTTATTAACTACCTAAGATGCACCATCAACACGCAAAAAATGGCACGGCCCAATTGTGCTGGTTTAGAAAACGTGAACAGTTTTGCCCTCAGTCGCGCATGAGTCGACAAGGTGAAACTATGCCGACGTGCTCCGTGAAAAAGTGCAAAAATAATCCAATAAATGTGAAAAAAAAGATGGAATATCATATTTTCGGTAAGAATATACTTTATTTACATTAATACTACGATATAGTAGTGAAATAATGTGAAATTCTTACGTAATTTAATTATTTTGTCATTAAAATAACAATATTTCTGCGGCGCAGCTATCTCCTTCACACGCTTACCTAGGCTTACGCGCCAAAAGAGAACGCGAAAGGGGCGTGTTTGAATCACGTTTGAACAGAATGGATACAAAAATATATAGAGTAGTTTAATTTTTTTAAGTGATCTCTAGTGACTACCGAATATCTTTAAGAAATCAATATGGATCTTTATCAAACCGAAACCTTCGTAGTTTAGAAATAAATTAAGGACCTCACGCTTTTATTTAGACTACTATTAAAACTAAGCAAAACTAAGTTTGTTTGTTTTCTGTCCACTGGCTGGCTAGTTGTGACAGACAGTCAGGCCGACAGACGTAGTCGCACCATAACATTGATAACTTAATAAATTTTTTTTGCAGATTTCCTGTGAATGAAATCATTGGCGAAAAGTGGCGGAAAATTATAGGTCGCCAAAGAGGAGATGAGTTTTTTAAACCCAATCGTTCTCATGTCGTTTGTTCTGCCCATTTTTTAGAATCTGATATGTACTACACAAAAAAAGGGTACCGGAAGGTGACAAAAGATGCTTCTAGGTCAACGGGAAGTAGGTACCCTATAGGTTTTCTTCACACACATAAGGATTCCTTTTTTTATTTTCAGGTACGGAACCCTAAAAATTAGATAATTCAAATCCTAGGTGCCAGGTCATTACACAATTCCAATTACTGGCGGCTATAGCATGCAAATTTATACGGTTACGTCATGCAAAAGAACATTAAATTAACTTAAATGTTAATTAACTTAGATAATATCACTAATAGGTACTTCCGTCCTAAATGACATAAAATCACCTACGTGTAGAATATTTCCTACGCGGACAAAAAAAATTATTAATATAATAATAAAAACGCGACTCCACATTTGGAACATAGAAAATACTGCGGTGTGGTTCTCAAAACATCGTACTTGTCGAACATTCATTACAAAATTGAATCTTAACGCTAAGTTGATATGGTTGGTTTTTGTGATCCGGGTGGAGCCTCGGTGTATATTATCTATAGCTGCGTTCGTATAGATGACTGTGGACGCTTTTTGCATCTGAATTTGTAGGTGATGTTGTATCTAAGGTAGTTAATAAATCAATGTATTCAGCACAAGCATTATTCTTTAAATGCTTCTTTGCAAGAGAAAGGGCAATTATTAAAAATTGATATTTGTTATCTCCTAAAAATTACTAGTAACCACTAACGTAAAAATGAACCATCCCATATTACAAAACTAAATTATTCTTCTTTACTAGACAAAGTGGAATGAATGGCCACAAGTGTTTGACGCTCTTTGTAATAAGTATGGTAGTTTTTACGTCCTACCCACATTTAGATTGATAAGTTTTGGTTAGGTAACTTAGGGTGGAGTTCGCCGACTTTTAAAACGGCCGATTATGTGATAACCGGGCGTTTAATGATTTTTACTGTTTGCTGAGGCTTGTAAATATCAAAACGGTTGTTTATACGACGGTTGGAAAGAAACCGGCCGGTTACTAAACCTTGTTGGTTTGGTTTTGTAGCTTCTGATGAACTCCAGTGTTAGTAGGTAATTATGCAATTTCTAGCGGGATAAGTAAATAAATATGTAATTATATATGTATTTATATTTTGGTATTAGATAAGTAGAGGGCGTAGTAAGAGGGCGCTGCAGTATATATAGCGAATATACTGGGTCCGCATTTAAAGTGAATTATTAAATTGAAAATCGCAAATTTACAGTTGTTTTTGTGAAAAAAGTGTAGAACTATATACAAATCGCAAGTGAAAGTGTTATCAAAGCCGTACAAGATAAGAAAACTGTGTGAAATGCTTATGAATATCTTCTCTTAACCGATCGATAGCCCAAGTGCTGTTAACAAAAGTGCTAAAATATAAAGACAAATACAATTAAATCTGGACTAAAGTATGTTAAAAAACTATTTTTCTATTGATATTAGGTACTGCAAATGAATAGCATTATAAAGTGAATTAGGTACCTAAATAATTTATCTACGAAAACAATAAAAACCAAACAGTGAACGAATGAGGGTTGCTTAAAAAATAGTTAGACAATCGCAGGTTCGCAGATAAGGATTACGTATTTCACTTTATTGACCAAGTTAGCGGTTGGCGCAATTCGAACATCACTGGTCTTAATATCAACTTTACTAAGATCGATCCCGGGTACTGAAAGTGTGCTTTTTCTTTTTTTTCTTTTTTTAAGATAAATTATTATAAAAGCAAAGATGGAAGATATTGTGCAACTATTGAAAAATATACAAGAAGACATTAATGAAACGAAAGAAAGTGTCAAAAACAGCGAAATAAATTTACTTAACAAAATAAACGAAAAATTCGACGATATCCAAAGTAAACTGCAAAATCTAGAGATCACAGTCAGTTCACAAGAGCAACGACTAGACCTCCTCGAAAAACAAGCCAGGGAGAAAAATATTGTAATTTTTGGTGTTGAGGAAAAAGAACATAATTACGAAGATTTACAGAATAATTTTCTCGAGATATTTAATGATATTATGAAGATAGATTGTAATAATTTTGAAATACAATGTATAAGAAGAATTGGTAAAAAATGTGATAAACCTAGACCTGTTGTCGTTAAACTTTCTACACTCAGGAGAAAAATCGAAATTTTACGTAGCAAAAAATCACTTGAACAGTTTAATTACTATATAAAAGAAGACTACCCACCAAAAATTTTAGAAAAAAGAAAAGAACTTCAAGAAATAGCGAAGGATGAACGGAAAAAGGGCAAAAAAGTAATAATCAAATATGATAAGTTAATTTTCGTTCCACAAAAAGAAACAAGTGAGAGCACAAAACGAGGAAATAAACGCAATCTCTCTGAAACTCCACCCGACAAACATAGTAAATTTACAAGGAAACCCAAAAAGACGACCCAAACCCAAAAAAATAACACCCTGACATCTTACTGGACCAACAAAGACACCCCAAATCATCTAAACGAAAAATACATGACTCCAGAGCCAGAGATATCTAGCTAATATACATACTTACAACCTAAGGTGCCCCCCTCCTCCTCCTCCAAGACGGCCGGTCACCGTGGAGGAGTATGACCATAACCCCCCCGGTTAAAACAGAATTTATTTACACACATAATCGAACAATAAGGCATATACTTACCTAAGAGGCTATGATATTTATGTAAACAAGGAAGAAAAATTTAAGGAATTTACCTACATTATATTATAATTATTATGGATTTTCAAGACTGCATTAATGAAAAATACATAAATTATATAGACGGAACCGGGGGGAGGCCTTATACCCAAATATGGGATCCTTATCTGGACTAACAGTGAAAACTTACTCAAATAAATAATTAGATATGTAATAAGTAATAGATATAAATATAACTAGTTTAAAGCTTATGTAAACTAACAATTTTATTAACAAACAATTTTACTAGAACAATTTTATTAAGTAACAATTCTAGTTATAAGTAATTTTATTTTTACTAACTAAAGGTAACATAATGTAACATGTGAACCTCACACATAAAAACAAAACAAAAAATAATAATAGGTATGTACTAACAAAACTAACATAAAGTAAAGGTAAAAACAAAATGTAGAATAAATAACTAGACAGCTGTAAGAAAGTATATTGTATTTAAAGATAAGGAAATAAATAAATAAAGGCTTAATAATAATAATTAGATAAGTAAATATAGATATAGATATAGTTTAACTATATTGTGTGTTTGTGATTAATTACTTTAGAATTGTAACTTCATAACTGTGTGCCTTATGTCAACTGCACTACGATGGTGTACAGAAAAACTCAACTGAGTTTATGTTTACAGCATAATCGTAATAAACCTTGTAAGCATCCTTTGTAACAAATAAATAAATATTAACAAATAAAGAATATCAGAATTAAGAATAGGTAAATTGAAGATGGAAAAATCTGGATATGGCCCAGAAATTTAACAACTCCTGAACTAAATGCCAATAGTAAGTTATGTAATGACTAGAGACCGGATTATATGCATTTGCATATTTTAGCCATTCTCAGCGGTAATAGCATATTTTACCTAAGATCTAGTTATGATGCATATTATCGGTACATTTACAATATTTTTCACTCACCCTGCGTTCTGCAATGCGATCGAAATAACAGTCACAAAATATAAGGGCTTAGCTAGTGAGTAATAATTGTGACTTCATACTGCATTTCGGAACGCAGTCAGTAGCCGCGCGCGTCTTTTGTTTCGACAGTTACGCCTTAATTCTGCCCAGTTACCTCAGTGGATGTGGAGCGAACCTTTTCCACTTACAAAAATATTCTAAATGATCGTAGACACAATCTTACCACTAAAAAATTTGAAAAATATTTGATTGCTTACATTTACAAAAAAATTTAAATAATTTTATTGTCAGATACCTAATGTTACGGTACCTATTTATCGCCTATCAAAAAAACGATTTTGAAAAAAAAATTGATTACTTTTCTCTTTTTTTGGGGATTCCTAAAATTTATCATTTTGTGGTGGTTGCCATAGTAGAACCTAGATGGCGCTGTTCAATCGATAACAATTTTGCATAGTCTGCCAATTTTCGTGCATATTTCAAGCATTTTTCATGCATATAACAAGCTTTTTATGTTGCATATAATGCATATTCTGCCAATTTTCGTGCATATTTCAAGCTTTTTTCATGCATATTTGCATGCATATAACAAGCTTTTTATGTTGCATATAATCCGGTCTCTAGTAATGACTAATGAGGTATAGGATCAGAATTTTACCTTGAGACATCATCATGTTCTGCATCATCATAGGGTTCATCACACTACTGGACATACTGACATCACTTTTATTTTGCTCCAATGGTTTGTCTCTTCTATTTCCTCTCATCGGAGATCTTGATCTATCTCTTCTACCTAGATGTTAAAATAATTGAAACACAATTTAGTGCTTTGCCCCGCCTTCGCTTTGCGACGCTCTATTATTATATATATTGCAGAACAAAATAATAATCTATATTCTTGCGATAAAATTTGTTGCAGCGAGGCCTGCCGTGCTGCCAGTCCAACGCTGGGAACAAACCCGACAATCCATGCTGTTATAAGATTCAGTTTTTTCTCCATAACATTAAATTACATCTAGGCCTCCAGGCGTACGATATCAAGACACAAGTAATTCAACGTTTGCTTGATATAAAATAATTATAAATTAGGTATTTTACCTACCTGACATGACCGCCTTCATATAAAAGAACGCGAACCGGAAAAGGTAAAAACTTGGTAAAGTAAACGTAACCGTTGGTGTGGTAAAATCAATGTTCGGTTAAAAAGCTCATTTCCCGTTCACTTTAATAACTGCAAGCTGCACTGCAAGTAATTTGGAAAATCCTGAACTGGAAAAGCAATAACATCACAAAGTACTCTGTGAATAACATGTAATAGTGTTCTGCGTGTTCTGTGAGGCGTGAGCAAAACTAAAACTATTTTTTTTTTTTTTTTTTTTTTTAATTTATTTTACGGCCCTGGATAACAGTCCTTTAAGGCCTTTCAAAAATTTACAAATTCTAAAATTCAAAATTGCTTATAACTAAATATTATTCTAAAAATACAAAATTGCTTATAACTAATTAGTCTAACGTTTTTACACTTTATTTATAGTATTACTTATATAATTAAAAATAGACTTAAAATATGACGTTTTACACAACAAGTCCTTTACATGGCGAGGAAAATCAATTTTTTGTTTTTGTTCCATATTTATAGTGTTTAGATCACTGGCTAATATAAGTCTTTGTATGCCAAAAGCTGGACATTTGAGTATCATATGATTAACATCAGCCTCCTCATAATCACAATAGTTGCATTTTTTACTGTTTAGTATTTTTATTTTATTCAGGTGTGTTGGCACCAGACAGTGACCAAATCTCAGTCTATTCATTAATGATGTAAATTTTCTAGATTCACACTTCGTTTTGAAATACCATGGTTGTATTGGTATTTCCTTTTGAATTTCCGCATACCATTTTCCTTTATTTTTATTAGTCACATCCCACACTTCACTCCACAATTTCTTTTGTCTTATTTTAATTGTATTGCATAAATCCGTAAATGGCACCTTGATGCTACTTGAACAATCTTCATAAAAATTACTTTTTCTTGTAGCAGAATCAACGACTTCATTTCCTGTTATGCCTCTGTGGGAGGGTACCCAAACAAATTCTATATTAATTCCCCTTTGTTTTAAATTAAGTAGTACATTTTTAATTTGGAAAATAATATAAACTAATTTATAATTACTAAAATTAAAATTATTTATAGCTAAAAGAACACTTTTCGAGTCTGTTATTAAAACATAGTTATTAATTTTAAACATTAATTCTTCTTTGATATATTCCAATGCCTTGAACAGGGCCACGCATTCAGCAGTAAACACACTGCAGTCAGAGTTTAATTTATATGATCTACATTTTTTTAACTGTGAATCATAAAAAGCAGAACTTACAAAGTTCTCATTTTTAGAACCATCCGAATATATCCTATAATAATTTTTACAATTTTCTTCAATGAACAATAGGAAGTCTAAATTGGATTTAATATCAGTGATGTGTATTCTATTTTCGAGGTTTATTACATCATAGTGGCAATCATACATAGGCCAAACGTCATTCACATTTATCTTACTAGCAATACTATGCATATAAGTCATAATCATTGACATAGTAGGTCCTTTACCGGAAAGAAGTGCTTCCGCTGTAGGTTGTAGAGTTTCAATTGATGCTTCAGTAACTTTTAATAAATCCTGTGGAAGTAATAATTTGTTTACCAAGTTAGAGTTAGCGAATAGTTGCTTCAAACAAAACTTTTCAGCCAAATAAACACGTCTCACCGGCAAAGGAGGGATACATGTTTCTACTTCCATTGAATTAATAGGTGTAGACCGCATTGCTCCACTTATTATTCTCAAACCTATATTTTGAATGACATCCAATTTTTTCAACAACGATGGATTAGTTTGCATATACGCAAGACAACTATAATCAAAATGACTTCTAACCATACTATTGTACAACAAAGTCAAAACTTTGGGATCTGAACCCCAAAATGTACCAGCTAAACATCTAATAAGATTAATGCTTTTTAATGCATTTTTACAAATGTAGTTAATGTGAGCATCGAATTTTAGTTTTGTATCAAAAATTACTCCTAAGAACTTCTTATTTCTTACAATTGGAACATCTAAGTTATTATATTTAATGTTTACATCTACTGGTCCACCAAATACCATGCATGAACTTTTAGAGGTATTAATACTTAATTTTAAAGTGTTTTGGTAATAATTTTGCACCTGAGTCAATGCTGAATTAACATTATTTACAGCTATTTCTACATTTTTATTTACACTATATAATAACAAGTCATCTGCAAATTGTAAAATTTTTACATCCTTTGTTGTTACATATTTCTCAATTTGAGAGGTATATAAATTGTATAAAATTGGAGATAATGATGCACCTTGCATAAGGCCTTTACTTGTTGAGTTAGGTCCATGAAGTATATTATTATACTTAACATAAAACTTTCTGTTATTTAAAAAATTTGATAGCCATTTTAACATTTTTCCAGGAATGCCAATTTCATGAAGAGAAGTAATAATCTGGTTTAAATCAACATTATCATAAGCACCTTCTATATCCAAAAATACACATACTGCAGCATCTTTTGATAACTTACAGCTTCTTAAATCCGATACAAATGATGTCAAACTCTCATTAGCACTTCTTCCTTTTCGGAAACCGTATTGGAATGTAGGTAATAATTTATTTTTTTCTGTAAAATAATCTAATCTCAGTTTCAGCATTTGTTCAAATAATTTTCCTATGCATGATGTTAGAGATATTGGTCTGTATGAATTACAATCAGATGAAGATTTATCAGGTTTTAAAATCGGTACTATACATTGGATCTTCCAACTCTCTGGAACACATTGATTATCCCATAGCCTATTAAATATATCAAGTAAAGCTAATTGACCTAATTTATGCAATTTTTTAATCATTATATATGGAATGTTATCTAAGCCGGGTGTAGAGTTTTTTCTTGATTTAAGTGCTATATTAAATTCTGCAAAAGTGAAAGGCTTTAAAAGTAACATATGCTTGTCAGAATCATTATTAAATTCGAAAACAGAGGTATTTAACGTTGTGTTATTGTTATCATGTTTAAATTTTGAAATAAAATCGGGAATCCATACATCATTTTTATGCTGTGGTGGGTTTTTAATACGTTTAAACATTTTCATATAATTCCATACTCGAGTAATAGGAGTATATCTATTGAATGTTGAACATAACTTGTACCAACTATTTTTCTTAGCATCCTTAATTATTAATTTTTTTTGTGCATCCAATTGTTTATAATTAATGTAATTTTTTATCAACCCATTTCTTTTATATAACTGTAAAGCTTCTCTCGAATTTTTAACAGCAACTTCACAGTTTTCATCCCACCAAGGAGCAGGAGTTTTAAAAAGTCTAGGACCTTCAATTTTTACATAAGGAACGAATTCTTTTCTAAGAGTATTTAAAACTTCACAGAACTTATCATACGACTGTGAAGGATCTTTTTCATCAAAAGATATACCTTTAAAGTACTCCTCTGATTTTGCATAATATTTGGTCCAATCTGCTTTATGAAATAGAAATTTCTCTACTTTGTCATTGACAGAATATTTAGATGGAACTAGGCTTAATTTTGTAAATGTTGGATAGTGGTAACTACCCAAAGGATCGTCACCTACTGACCATTCACATAGAGGTGCTAGTACGGGACTCACCCCTGTCACATCAATAGCAGAGCTATTTGCATTAGGTCTTTGTACTGTAGTAGATACACCTGTGTTTAACAGGCATAGGTCATGTTCATCAAAAATTTCAAACAATGTTTTGCCTCTTGAATTTGTACAATTGCACCCAAAAGCAATATGATGCGCGTTAAAATCTCCTGAGACTATACAAGGTTTTGGTAAGCTAGCAATAATATTTTTAAGTTTATTAATTCTACAATAATTGTTATTTTTATTTTTAGGTGGACAATAAACACATAGAATCGACACGGAACCTATATTAGTTTCTAGAGAAATTGCTATGGACTGGACATCTTGATAAAATTGTGTTGGCAATATTTTATATTTTAATGTATTTTTTAATAAAATGCCTACTCCACCATGTTCATTATTTGCATTTTTTCCTACAAAATTATATCCTGAAAATCTAATAGGATTACTTGTATTTTTTTGCCAGGTCTCATTTAATAGCAAAATATCAATATTATGTTGTTCCAAAAATGTTTTAACCAAGGGTTTCTTATTGTTAATACTTTGGATATTATGCTGCACAATAGTTAGGTGAGAATCCATTATATTTTACTTAAATGTTCTAAAAATGTTTCTTTGATTTGATTAGTAGTCTTAATATTATTAGAGTTCCCTATTGTAACCAAAGTGTTTACTATGGCTCCTAAAAGCTTAGAGTTATTTACAATATCATTGTGTGAAATTTCTGTCTTTGTCTGTGTAGTTTGCTTAGGCTGTGAGTATGTAGTTTGGTTTTTTTCATATGTCTGAGGGCTCTGAGGCTTTGGGAGTGGAGGGAAACTCGCACTACTTATTTGAACTACTTTTGAGTAGGTTTCTTTTTTGTTCCTCTCCATTCTCGCTGCCTTTACAGGACACGTTTTTGATATTGCAAGATGCGCACCCCCACAATTGCTGCACTTCAGTGTATCCGTCGTGCAGTCCTTGTAATGGTGCTCACCAGCGCACCGTGAGCATATTTGCTGATTTTTACAAATTTTCCCATAATGGTTAAATTTCATACATTTAAAACATTGCATCAAAGGAGGAACATAAGTGAAAACTTTGTATCTCCAGTTGTCCAAATAAATATACTGCGGTAGACTAGTACCGCTGAAAATTACACTGATAGTGGAGAGAGGAATTAGCTCCTCTCCCACTTTTTTCAAAAATCTCTTTACACCTATTACTTCACTTTCCGAGGAGAGTTTATTGAATAGTTCCTGATTGCTAGATTCTTTTGGAATAAACCTAACCACCCCTACCCTTTCCACAGAGGACGCCGGGATGAACGCTCGAAGTTTATAAACTGAAAGGCACTCGTGCTTCAAAAAGTCATTAGCCGCTGTCGCTTGTTTGAAGACAAGCATAATTTTAGTAGCGTTTATGCGCCTACTTTCACTTACACCTTTTACTTGTTTAAAATATTTGGATACCACTAGGGGATTTTTGTTTCCTAGTTTGATATCTTCTGTGCTTTCTACGTATACAGGGAATTCTGAATTGGTACTAGTATCGCCGTACGCCCGGCGATACCCTGGTTTTATAAATGGTTTGTATTTTGCACCATCACTTTCAGAGGGTTTCTCCTTTTGCATTTTCTTCCTCTTTTTGCCCGCTGCTGGTTCCAAATCACAGCCGTCACTATCTGACGGCATTGTACCACAGTTTAACGAAAACTATTTACAAAATAATGTACTATTTACACTCAAAAACTATATTTTTAACAATTTTCAATTAAAAAGCGCACTTCGCGTTTCCCGCCAAAAACGCAAGTCCAAAACTAAAACTAAAACCAACTAAAACAAAGAGTAAATTACAAAATATCTGAGCAAAATATAATCAGCACAGAGTACATTGAATAGGTATTTATTATTAACTGATTTATTTTTAACTGGTTGTACGGCTCTGGGTACTAGCCTTTTGAGCCAATAAAGTGCCCCGTAAACGTTCAAGCATGTTTGTCAAATTTTACGTGTTTGACAAACATGCTTGAACGTCTGCGGTAGTTTTTCACGTGTTTTTCAAACAAACAATGTTTGGCAAATTTGATTGACCGGTATGTTTGTCAAACATGCTTGACGATGTACGGCTATGTTTGTCAAACAAACGTTCCATTTTAGCTCCATATTTCTTTCAGTAAATTTTCATGTGTGAATATATCTCGCTGTTTGAACCATTATCGTGCCCAACGTCTCCTTTTTTCTTTTTTTTTAAACACATTGCTAAAGTTAATGCAAGAAATCCTTTGTTCGCGGTGCTCATCACTCATCGCAGTAGGTAGCCCTTTCTGGATTCTGCGTCAAAAGTGACGCCTTGTTTGACAAGAGTGTTTGACAATCCTGTTTGACAGACCTGTCAAGATTGTCAGGATTGCAAAACAGACGTATTTTTGCACCGTGCTCTTGTGTTTGATGACGTCATCAAACAAAACTTCAAAATCGTAAAATTTGACAAACATGCTTGACCGTCTGCGTGGCTTATAACTCCAATCAAGTAGTTTGCTTCCAATCCAAGTGAACGTCAAGACCACAGACTATCCGGAGATTCTTAGTCTGTGAGAGACAAGATCAGACAAGATCATTAAGACAGCACAGGGCGCCTGAATGGAGTATAGATTATAGAACCCAGAGCCGTAAAACCAGTTTAAAAAAAAAAGTGAAACAACAAAAAGCGGCAATGTATTTATTTTCAAAGTTTTTTTTACCATATTTGTATTAAAAATCAAACAAAAGTGGATATGTTTGTTTTATCGGAAATGAAAGATGTAATCCGAGTTACACCTGAACATTTTCATCAAAGTTTAACAGAATCTATCACTACCTTGTTAAACAGGAAACTTGCTAATAAGGTAACATTTTAGTATTCATTTTTATAATTATTAGTTCGGGATCAGATATAAAAATATTTACTTAAAATAAACAATATTAACTGAATTAAACTAAAACTTAAACTTAACCTATAGACGTAGCTTTTACAATTAATTTAAACCTTTACAATAATCATAACCTAAAATAAAATTTCTGGATAATGTAATGTATGCAAATTCTGAGGACAGTTGTGCACAATATTAAAATAATTCTACAAAATTGTGTAACGCTTTATCAAACAAGTTTCTTAGATGACAACACAGAGCTGCAAGACTGGACATTCACAACCAAATGGTTAAAAAATTGTAAAATTTGAATAAAACCATCTTTTTGCTACCTAACTGAGTTAATTTTAACTTTTCAGGTAGTGCTCAATGTTGGCCTATGTATAGCGTTATTTGATATAACACACGTTGGACATTCATATATATTTCCTGGTGATGGTTCGTCCCACACTGAAGTTAAATTCAGATACATAGTATTTAGGCCTCTAGTTGAAGAAATTCTAATAGGAAAAATTAGAAGTTGCAGTAGAGAAGGAGTACACGGTGAGATTGATAAACAAATACATAAAACTTTATTTGTTTTTCCAAAATTTTTGTAAAATCACTCTATTCTGTAATGACTTCTGCGCCTTAGTCTTTAGTATCACATGTTGGTACACCACTATCCATACTAGTTTAATAAGTGCGAAAGTGTGTCTATCTGTCTGTTAGCTTGCCACGGCACATCCGGTTAACCAATTTTGAAGAAATTTGGTAAAGAGATAGCTTGCAACCCAGGGACTGATAGAGGCTACTTTTTAATACTGGAAAATCCAAGAGATTCCCATAGAATTTTTTATTTCTTTAGTAGTATTGCCTTCTAACAGTATCGTATTGCGTAATTGTAGTCACAATGGGATTTTTCGATGATATTCTAATACCTGTGAATGCACTACAACATCCATCCAGATTCGATGAGACAGACCAAGCATGGGTATGGGAGTACCCAAAAGAAGATGGAGAAAAGCATGATTTGTTCATGGACTCAGGTGATTATCCATACTTATATTATAAATGCGAAAATGTGTCTGTCTGTCTGTCTGCTAGCTTTTCACGGCCCATCCGTTTAACCGATTTCGATGAAATTTGGTACAGAGATAGCTTGCATCCCGGGAAGGACATAGGCTACTTTTGATCTAACTTAAATCCACGCGAATGAAGTCGTGGGCATCATCTAGTTTATAATATTCAAATCCATACTTTCATTCATTCTAATATGTATTATAAATGCGAAAGTGGGGCCGATTCTCTAGTACACAATCTCTAAACTAAACTAAATTAACAGGTCTAAATCTAGTGCTTTCCTTTTCCGCAAGCAACATTATGAAAGGGATAGCAATAGATTTAGACGTGATATTTTAGTTTAGTTTAGAGATTGTGTACAAAGGAATTAGCCACAGTGTCTGTCTGTCTGCTAGCTTATCACGGCCTATCCGTTTACCCGATTTTTATGAAATTTGGTACAAAGAAAGCTTGCATCCCGGGGAAAGACATGGGCTACTTTTTATCCCGGAAAATCAAAGTTCCCACGGAATTTTAAAAACCTAAATCCACGCGGACGAAGTCGCTGGCAGCATCAAGTACCATTTTGTACCATATAAATGAACTAACCGCCAGGCTCAGTTGGTCACGTGACGCGAGAAATATACATAATATACCTACGGCGGTACACCCCTTCGACGACGCGACTTCAACAGCTTTCTGCTTCTATTGGTGTATAATATAAGTTATATCCTGTAGTGTGAAATGAGCTCAACACTTATCTCTTTTGAGAGAGAGATTACGCGATAAAAACAGTTGTTTATAAAATTTTAGACCACAGCTCTGTGCAAGCTGAATTGCACTTTAACTGTTTTGAACAAGAATCGCTTTTTATTTTTAAATCTTTGTGAAGTGATCCTTCCATACCTCGAAGATGCAACGAAGTATGTGCTAAGAAACAAACACTAAGAATACAAAAAGCCATACGTTTTGGTATGAATATAATTTGACAAAATTCACACTGCCATGCCCTGGACTGGGCAACACATTGGCCCAGCGTATTGGCCTAATATGTTGGGGCCATCTACTAGGCGTAAGCCTTTACTTAAGACAGAGTTCTTATATTTTCCAGGTGAATCAATAAGGTTCAGGGTGACAAGTGAGGCATTTGAAGAGAGTTTACCCTCTGGCCCTCCCGGCACAGAGTGTCCAGTACAGACAGTGGCCCCATACAGACTTGTGGGTGGTATCAATGAACCAGGCCTCGGCTTATTGACGTGGTGGGAGACACCGGACCAAGACGACGATGGTGATGAAAATGAGGAACAAGAAAATGATGAATAAATATTTTTATACTATTTTGAATTTTAATTCCTCCTTAATTTTCTACGTTGATAACATGGTTTGCGGTTGCTCGTATATTTGATCACCTTATAGATTGTGATGCATGACTGGTGCTAATTTGGTTGCACACAATCTAAAATTGGCAGGCTTAAAACTTTTGAGCTGTCAAAGTCCCATGTAAAGAAAGCTATGTGTATAATTAATTTATTGTGTACACAATCTCAAAAATAAAAACCGGCCAAGTGCGTGGCGGGCCACACGCAGTGTAGCGTTCCGTAGTCACAATTAACCTCGAAAAACAGGTATAACTCCTTAACCTGTGAACCCTACTTAGCCATGATAGTTTGCCCTTAAAATTGATTATATATACTACTGCTGTAATTTTTTTTTACGTTCCTATAATATACTACCATTTGTCTGATAGAGAGGGGGACACGTCTTGACTCTAATAAAAATTAGCACTTTTAAACATCATATTTTACAAACGGATCTACTAGACTATAAATCGAGTAATGATGTTCCCACACCTACAGTATTTTTAAAGAACCTATTCAACGACACCCCACATTATGGGGTGGACGAGAAAAAAAAATCATCCACACTTTAAATATTTATCACAATTTTATTTCACCACTTTGCCGGCGTGAATAATATTTATACCCATGCCAAATTACAGATTTCTAGCACTAATAGTCTCTGAGATTAACCGAGGACGGACATGGCGGTCTTTTTCTACAGATTATAAAATTAACCACAATCTCAAAACTAAACTAAAATGACAGGTCTAAATGTATTGCTGTATTGAAGAAGGATAGCAATTTAGACCAGTCTTTTGTGTACAACAGAATTAGCCAGTCTTAGCTGTCCTGTGTTTACAACCGAATTAGCACAACTATCTCTACCTATTACGGTTCACGAGATACAGCCCGCTGACAGACGGACGGACGGATAGCAGAGGCTAAGTAATAGGGTCCCGTTGGCACCTTGGGTTGGAACCCTAAAATAATATCTATAAATAAAATCAATCTTTGATTTGCAACAAACGATAATATATTTTTTACTTTAAACATAATATATTGAATACATAATACTACTTACACAGTATAGGATATTTCTTAACATATAAAAAATCAAACATTTAAGCTCAAAACAACAGCCTTCACTTATCACATTGGATCATACAAAACTTGCCAAAAATAAACCTAAAACGTACATAGATTATAATTATTATATACCTATTAATTTTACAATAATATGAACTGGTAATCTCATATGATTAACATTATTTTACAGTATAATACGATTTAGTTCAGAACAACAGCTTTTCAAATTCCCTACAATATTTCTCTGAGAAATAAAGCCAATATTTGTAATGGCCAATGGGAATGTCAAATCACTCAAATCTACTAAAGTTTATTCGACGATTAAAAATGGTCTAACTACATTGGTGTGCATGTGTCCAGGCATAGTATCAAATTATATTTAAGTTGCGCGTGTTGCGTGTGCGTGACAAACGAGGGAGAGAATACAAGAGTGGGTACGTTATTGCGTGCACCACAGGGCAAACCCTTAATGCATGCGCATGCAGCGAACATGAGGCATGTTCACAGGCATACGTCTGGGTAGTTAGCGCATGCGTCTAACGCAAGTTGACAGCGCGCCAGTGTAGTTAGACAAAACCAGTCTTTATAGGCGTAAGTAAGAACTCCGAGGCGATTGTTTCGAAATCACACATACACACTTCCCAAATATTTTTATTCGTAAGTACACAGTACTATGGTTTATTGTTTAAAGGTGGAGTATAGAATTTAGAATAGAATAGAATAGAATAATGTTTATTCGAGGTATATAGGTGGTACATGGTGTAGGCAATATCGTCCTGTACAGCAGTGCAACACCTCGAACAGGTAGGCCACTCAGCTTGTGTTGAGACGTCGGGCCCCTCAGACACAAACCTCTAGAGCAAACATCTGAGGTACCAGACGCCCCAACGCTGATTTTCAGTGACCGCCTTTTAAATATTACCTAAACGTCAGTGGCATAGAATTTAGGTTTCTAACGTAATAAACTAATAAACTGGCTAATGAAATTACTATAGGAATAGCCAGAGATAATTTATTACAAGTATAGATTGCTAACTTCATACATTCATTCGAAGCTCGCTTAAAACTCCTTAAAGTCGCCGGTACCTCGCATTTCGACTCCTTATAATGGGATGGCGTTACTGTGTAAGCTGAAATGTGATTTATCGAATCTATTTAGTGGCATCTATCAAACAGCTGATAAACTCAAATTTTAAGTATGACGCCTTCCCTCAGCAGTCAAGGTATTTGGTTTGTAAATCTCAATATCCGGGTTCGAATCTAGCTAATTACATTTTTACATTACAAAAATTGTAACAATAACAAAAGAGTAATTTTATTTTAAAGTGTCAATTTCGTCACGCCATCTACTGGCATTTCGCAAAACTCCTACAGCTATCTAAAGCATCCTAAGATTGTTAAATCTATAAAATATTATGGATTTCATAAAGTTCAATGAGTCATTAAATAAAATTATGAATTTGCTATTTTCAATGGTGATGTTGTGAAAATATTGTATTTTATTACTAAATATAAATTAATTTGGTAAACCAGAAGAGTAAAATATGATATTTCATCGAATCACTTTTATTTCATACGAGCCAAGTAACGCCATCTAGTAATAGTTTTGAAATAGTTACTAATAATGGCAAGTGAGCACTATACGTCTTGTAATAAATTATCTCTGGTATAACAAACATCTTGGAAATTCATAATACATTAATCATAACTGCTAACGTTTTTTAATCAACTAAACCTTAAAAACATAAGTATTAATATTTAAAACAGTTAATATATAAAATAACTGTAGTTCTTTTAAACGCTTGTGCCCACCATTATTTTAGTTATGTTATATAATATTTCTATGATTTCACTAAGTTAACTATGAATTTGAAGAAGCTTACTAAAAAAAACTATCACTACTTGATAGCACCTATAAAAGCTTACACAATTCGTATTGTTTTATTACCAATAACATTACATTAACTATAGTACGCGACAGGTCGAGATGGCAATTGGGTGGGGACGCCCCACACGCCCGCAGTCCCTGCGCTACAGCAAATGAACTGTCGCATTGCTACTGCTTTAGCGTTGCTTTCGCTACTGCAACGTTTTACGTAATCACCCCGCCGGTGCGGGATAGCGCGGGTATGCGGGGCGTCCTCCGCGGCCCTCCTCATACCCCGATTGCCATCTAGACCTGTCGCGTACTACACTAATTGAATTCTCTAAAAGCATTTATCTACTTTAACAGTTGAAATCTGAATTTAATATGTATGTACTACTCTCCTACATAATACAATACAAATGTTTCAGTTTTTGAATCTATAAAATCTTTTCTTTTTTAAACTGGCTTTATACGGCTCCGGTTTCAAGCCCTTTTGCGCCTTAAAATCTTGAAGTCAACGATTTATATCTCTAATCTATATGTTACAACTAGTCTGTCTTGCTGTGCTTACTTTGACATCTGTATCTACTATTAGAGAGCCTGACTGACTATAGACAATAATCCGTCAAATAAATGCGGGTATGATTATGATACTGACAGATGTTTAAACTTTTTTTTCACTATTATAGTGTACGCCTTAGAACAAAATTAGACGCAAGACTCCTAATTATTAGGCCGTACACATGACTACAGATTCCAGAAGTTTTGTACTACAAACTAGAAAGCTATTTAATAATTAGCTAAAGATCCGATATTCTACCCTTGACTTGAGTAATAGGATATTTTACCCTTTTTTGAAAAGTGATAAGAAACTACCACAAAGATTACAAAAAAATATTCGAACGATAAGTACAATCAAAATGCATTTAAATTTTGTATTTCAAATTTCGCCGAAAACGCCATCCGCCATCTTTTTAGATTCATGAGCTGTCATGACGTCACACGGATTGGTAAGTAATGGTGTTTTCTTAGTGAAATACATTACAATTTCAAGCCATTTGTGACGTCACTGTCGGAATTAACACGGCGGCTACGGTATCAAGCGTTTTGGATATTTGTAGAACAGATAAAAAAGTGAAATCTTTAAAATGAAGTATAAAATTCATTATATAATTTTATAAGCTGAAATTAACATTTTTCGATTGCTTATTGCTAATACTATCTTGTTTTATGCATTTTTAGATTTTTGCTTAGTGTAAAATACCGTATATTTGACGAACTATAAAAACTAAACATAATAACATAAACATAACAATAACAAAATCCTTAAAACAATCACAACATATGACCAGTATGGGCAAATTATATCAACAGTGGAGTTCACTGGTATATTTAAAATGCTACATTAAAATATGTAATAGGATGTGTAATGTAGGTAGATTGAAAAAGTATTGTCACTCGCCCCGATCACTACGCGAATAAACCAGTATGCGATAGTCCGTGTTTTACTCAATACATTACATTGGCGCAGTTCGGTTTTGTTTTAAAATCATGCCTTTTGGCAAAATTGAGCCTTTTGAAGTCGGCTCCCACAACTGGGATGCATATTGTCGACGAGTGAAGCAATTTATCGAGTTAAATAAGATCGATGAAAAGTTGCACGTGGCCACGTTGGTCACTCATGTCGGCATTACGTGTTACGAATTGATGTGCGACTTATGCTCACCGGATTTACCAGAAAGCAAAACGTTTGAACAATTAGTGAAAATTGTCAAAGATCATTTGGAGCCACAAAGGTCGGAGATCGCAGAGAGGCATATGTTCAGGCAGCGGAAACAATCGCAAGGGGAGGCAGTGAGTGATTATCTGAAAAGCCTTAAGCACCTCGCCAAACATTGCAACTTTCAAGACACTCTTGAGGTCAATTTAAGAGACCAATTCGTTTCTGGGCTTCACAGTGAAGACATGAGGTCTAGATTGTTTGCCGAGCGGAACATAGACTATAAGCGAGCAATCGAGCTCGCCTTGGCGCTCGAGGCGGCAGAGAGGCACGCAGCGGAGGCGGCGTCTGGTGCAAGTGGCAGCGTCGTTCCGGAAGCGCTGCACCGCATCAGATCCTCGACGGCGCGCGGGGAGCGCGGGCGCAACGAACGGCACGGAAGACGCGAGGGAGGCGGCCAGGCGGAGGTGGCCGGAGCCAGGGCCAGCTCGGCTGGCGTCGACGGCTCGCGACGTGATTGCTGGCGCTGTGGGCGCAATGAGCACCCACCCTCTAAGTGCAAATTTTGGTCATATACCTGTGACACTTGTGGGCTCCGTGGCCATCTAAAAGTCGTATGTAGAAATAGTGATAAGTGCAGTGAGAAGTATAGTGATTCGGTGAACCAGAGGAACCCCAAAGGTCAGTTTTTTTTTAATGATTCGGACGACAGTGACTTAGGATTTTACAATATAACGTGCGATAGCAGCGATGGACCTTATTATCTCAAATTAAAAATAGAAAACTCAGTGGTAAAATTCGAGATAGATACTGGGAGTAAGATCTCTGCAATTTCAAAGTATTTTTATGATAAACATTTTTCTAATGTACGTTTACAACATAAGAATTTAAGATTAAAATCTTACACCGGTAATGTTATCGAACCGTTAGGGTATATAATGGTAAATGTTAACTATCAGTCTTGTTTGCATAAGTTACCCTTGTTTATAATTGAAAACGGAGGGCCTCCGCTACTAGGTCGCACTTGGATTAGGCTATTACAAATAGATGTTACAAATTGTTATAATTTAGCCGAGAAATGTACAAACGATGATATTGAGTTATTAAGGAAAGAGTTCCCTGAGGTATTTGCTGATGGGCTAGGGACTTTTAAAACTCCAATGCAATTGCACCTGGCTGATAAAACTCCAGTATTTGTGAAGTCGCGCGCGCTTCCCCTCGCCCTCCGCGCCCCGGTCGAGCGCGAGTTGGAACGATTGCAGCGAGATGACGTCATTTATAAAGTAGATCGATCAGATTACGGAACACCGATTGTCCCTATTATAAAGAAGAATGGAGATATTCGTATTTGCGGAGACTATAAGATAACGATTAATCCGTTATTAAAAGATTTTCACTATCCTCTTCCACGAATCGAAGATATATTTGCCACCCTAGCGGGCGGCGAACAGTTTTCTAAGTTGGACTTGTCCCATGCCTATCAGCAAATTTTATTAACGGAGGACTCGCAACCTATGACGGCCATTACTACACACGTAGGCACTTTTGTTTACAAACGTGTGCCTTTCGGAATAAAATGCGTTCCCGAATATTTCGAAAAATTAATCGAGGAAACCTTATGTGGTTTACCCTCTACTGTAATCTTTCAGGATGATATTTGTGTTACTGGCAAGGATAGGGAGACGCATTTTAAAAACTTACGTGCCGTTTTAGCTAGATTAAAAGAGGCCGGGTTGCGAGTCAATTGGTCCAAGTGCGAGTTCTTTAAAGATAGTGTAACGTACTTAGGATACAAAATCGATAGAGAGGGCTTGCACACGGATGTCAGTAAAGTTGAAGCCATTGTTTCTGCACCGTCACCGAAAAATGTAACGCAATTGAAAAGTTTTCTAGGGCTAGTTAACTTTTATAATAAATTTTGTGTAAACATGAGTTCCGTATTGAAACCTCTATACGATTTATTAAAGAAAAATGTAAGTTGGAATTGGAGTCGCGAATGTGAAGGTGCCTTTATAAAAATAAAAAAAATTCTTAGCAGTTCGCCGGTGCTAGCTCACTACGACCCGAAGCTGCCTTTGTTTTTGTCGGTCGACAGTAGTGCGTACGGGCTCGGCGCAGTGTTATCGCATCGCTACCCGGACGGCTCAGAACGCCTCATCAGTTGTGCCTCGCGCACACTTAACGACGCTGAGCGTAATTATTCGCAGCTCGATAAAGAAGCTTTAGCCATCATTTTTGGAGTTACCAGGCACCATAGGTATCTTTATGGTCGGCATTTCACTTTACGTAGTGATCATAGGGCTTTGAGTTATATTTTCGGTAAAAATAAAGGTATTCCGCAAACGGCAGCAGGCCGTTTACAGAGATATGCAGTTCGCTTAGCTGCTTATAATTTTGATATCGAGTTTATTTCTTCGTCAAGGAACTGTTTCGCAGACGCGCTATCTCGTCTGCCGTTAGTTGAAAATTCTTTCAGTCGAAATATCATACAGAAGGACAATGGTATTAATAGTTATTTATTTTTTATAGAAGACAAACTACCCATAACCTGTCACGAAATCAGAAAAGAAACGGCTAAAGATACTACTCTTAATAAAATAGTAAGTTATGTTAAATTTGGTTGGCCAGAACAAGTAGAACTGGATCGTTATAAACCATATCACATTAGGCGAGATAGTATATTTTTAGAACAGGGATGTTTAGTTTGGGGTTACCGAGTAATCATACCCGCCAGCTTGCATTCTGCCGTGTTGGATGAATTACATTCAGGACATATAGGTGTCGTTAAGATGAAACAGCTGGCACGAAACTATCTTTGGTGGAGCGGCCTGGACGCTGATATTGAGCGTGTCTGCCGCGAGTGCGCGGCGTGCAGCGCGCAGCGCGCGCAGCCGCCGCTCGCGCCGCTACACACATGGGAGTGGCCAACGGAACCTTGGTCGCGATTAAACGTTGATTTTTTAGGCCCTTTTCGCAATAGATACTATCTAGTTATTGTAGATGCTCATTCCAAATGGTTGGAAGTTGAATCAGTAACGAACACCTCGGCGGCGAGTGTTATAGCTTGCTTACGTCAATTATTTGCCCGCTTTGGGCTTTGCAAGGTCATCGTAAGTGACAACGGATCTTCATTTTCATCGTCGGAATACGCATCGTATTTAAATAAAAATGGAATTAAGAGAATTTTAGTAGCCCCATATCATCCGTCTAGTAACGGTGCCGCAGAAAATGCTGTCAAATCCGTAAAGTTGGTTTTAAAGAAAGCCACAATTGAAAACGAGGATTTAGACAAAGCTTTATGTAGATTTTTATTTACATACAGAAACACAGAGCACTGCACCACTCAAAAAGAGCCTTCTGTGGCACTTTTGGGTCACAGGTTACGCGGTAGGTTAGATTTATTACGGCCGAATACTCGAGATGTCATTCGCGATAAACAGCTCTGTCAAGAAGAACGTCGTGGCGGCTCCTTGCGCGAAATGCAACCAGGTGACAGTGTTCTCGTACGAAACTATAATGATAATTTGATTAAATGGAAAGAGGGTGAGGTGATGAGTAGAACAGGACCCGTTTCTTACGTTGTTAAAACTAACGATGATAATCGTACTTGTAGAAGACACATCGATCAGTTACTTGACAAAGGCGTCAGAAAATCTAGGTACTCATTAATAGGCTTGGATAGTGAGAATCCAGCGGAAAACGCAGCTAGCAAGGAGGTCAGGAGGAGCACCGAGAACTCTGATATCAACTCGGATATTGCGGTGACGCCTATTCAAGTGGCAGAGAATAGTACTAAAAAGACACCTTCACCTTCCCACGGTATTACCGATAATGATCCCAAAATTAAACCTTTTCGCATGGAATTAAGACCGCGTATTAAAAAGGTTTTGAAGTTCTAGTCATTATCAATTTATATTTAAGAAAGGTTATGTAATTATGTTATATTAGCATGGACGCATACTTAGCTTTAATGTTTTTATGTTATACCTGTTTTAGATTTGATACCAATTGCATGATTTCTTTTGTTATTATTACTCTTAATTTAACTTAATATAGTTAGTTTAAAGAGAGGAGCAGTGTAATGTAGGTAGATTGAAAAAGTATTGTCACTCGCCCCGATCACTACGCGAATAAACCAGTATGCGATAGTCCGTGTTTTACTCAATACATTACAGGATGTCAATATCGGTGCTTAGACCACTTACATAAGTTTTTATTTAGTTTAAAACATGCATAGGTATTACAGAAGTTTGCATTATGTGTTTTGTGACATGTTCAGCATCGGCTTATAGTGAATATATAGGATGCAATTCCTAACGATTTATTTCGCTTTTAAAATGTATACGCAATCAGTGTGACGTCACAATCACACAACCTACCAAAACTTTGATCGGAAAAGCGCACTTTGATCTTCACTATCTCATAAAAATCAATAAAAAATAACTTTCTTTGTAATTTTTCCTATGTCACTTTGCCACCTATATAAAATTGATGGCCAGGCCCATTGATTAATAAATTACACTACAACCAGAAGGGGCATGATAAAAGTAATAATTTCGAAAATTATATCTTTTCGAAATTATTACTTTTATCATGCCCTACTAGAAACTATAATTATATATCTACTAGCTGATGCCCGCGACTTCGTCCGCGTGGATTTAGGGATTCCGTGGGAATTTTGTGATTTTTCCGAGATAAAAAGTATGTTACTCTCCCTCCTTTCAACTATCTCTATGTAAAAAATCTAGTCGATTGGTTGCTTAGTTAGGGCGTGAAGGAAAGACAAACAAACAAACACACTTTCGCATTTATAATATGTATTAGTGTAGATTGGCGTTGTGAAATAATGGTAGGTAAGTAGAATTACTTACAAAAATAAAATGCTAAAATAATATACAAGACATAAATTGATTAATGAAGAACATTTAAATAAACAGCTATAATTCAAACCAGATCCTAATATCGAGACACTACGTAAACACTACGTTAAAAGACTAGATACATCATCTGTACATTGAAGATATTTTGAAATTTTTTTTTCGAGGGCACTCTATAATCGATACTGAACCCAAAACTGTAATAATATATAATTTTAATGAAAAGTTTTTTTTTAAAGGGATATGTCGGAAACTATGCACTGGAAACATCACAGTATTTTTTATGGAATTAATTTTGTGCTATGTGTCTATACTCTATAGTCTAAACATACCTATTTCTCGTCGGCCGCCTGCGTGAGGGGTTTATGTGAAGGTGTAGAGCAGCGGCGAGTTGGTGAAGTGGTGCTGCTGTGGATGTGCGCAATGAGGCGTCCGTCGAGCGGGTGTCGCGCGTAGTGCACGGCCTCCTGCTCGTCGGCCGCCAGACCGTACTGCGTGAGGGGTTTATGTGAAGGTGTAGAGCAGCGGCGAGTTGGTGAAGTGGTGCTGCTGTGGATGTGCGCAATGAGGCGTCCGTCGAGCGGGTGTCGCGCGTAGTGCACGGCCTCCTGCTCGTCGGCCGCCAGACCGTACTGCGTGAGGGGTTTATGTGAAGGTGTAGAGCAGCGGCGAGTTGGTGAAGTGGTGCTGGTTGTGGATGAGCGCAATGAGGCGTCCGTCGAGCGGGTGTCGCGCGTAGTGCACGGCCTCCTGCTCGTCGGCCGCCAGACCGTACTGCGTGAGGGGTTTATGTGAAGGTGTAGAGCAGCGGCGAGTTGGTGAAGTGGTGCTGGTTGTGGATGTGCGCAATGAGGCGTCCGTCGAGCGGGTGTCGCGCGTAGTGCACGGCCTCCTGCTCGTCGGCCGCCAGACCGTACTGCGTGAGGGGTTTATGTGAAGGTGTAGAGCAGCGGCGAGTTGGTGAAGTGGTGCTGCTGTGGATGTGCGCAATGAGGCGTCCGTCGAGCGGGTGTCGCGCGTAGTGCACGGCCTCCTGCTCGTCGGCCGCCAGACCGTACTGCGTGAGGGGTTTATGTGAAGGTGTAGAGCAGCGGCGAGTTGGTGAAGTGGTGCTGGTTGTGGATGTGCGCAATGAGGCGTCCGTCGAGCGGGTGTCGCGCGTAGTGCACGGCCTCCTGCTCGTCGGCCGCCAGACCGTACTGCGTGAGGGGTTTATGTGAAGGTGTAGAGCAGCGGCGAGTTGGTGAAGTGGTGCTGGTTGTGGATGTGCGCAATGAGGCGTCCGTCGAGCGGGTGTCGCGCGTAGTGCACGGCCTCCTGCTCGTCGGCCGCCAGACCGTACTGCGTGAGGGGTTTATGTGAAGGTGTAGAGCAGCGGCGAGTTTGTGAAGTGGTGCTGGTTGTGGATGTGCGCAATGAGGCGTCCGTCGAGCGGGTGTCGCGCGTAGTGCACGGCCTCCTGCTCGTCGGCCGCCAGACCGTACTGCGTGAGGGGTTTATGTGAAGGTGTAGAGCAGCGGCGAGTTGGTGAAGTGGTGCTGGTTGTGGATGTGCGCAATGAGGCGTCCGTCGAGCGGGTGTCGCGCGTAGTGCACGGCCTCCTGCTCGTCGGCCGCCAGACCGTACTGCGTGAGGGGTTTATGTGAAGGTGTAGAGCAGCGGCGAGTTGGTGAAGTGGTGCTGGTTGTGGATGTGCGCAATGAGGCGTCCGTCGAGCGGGTGTCGCGCGTAGTGCACGGCCTCCTGCTCGTCGGCCGCCAGACCGTACTGCGTGAGGGGTTTATGTGAAGGTGTAGAGCAGCGGCGAGTTGGTGAAGTGGTGCTGGTTGTGGATGTGCGCAATGAGGCGTCCGTCGAGCGGGTGTCGCGCGTAGTGCACGGCCTCCTGCTCGTCGGCCGCCAGACCGTACTGCGTGAGGGGTTTATGTGAAGGTGTAGAGCAGCGGCGAGTTGGTGAAGTGGTGCTGGTTGTGGATGTGCGCAATGAGGCGTCCGTCGAGCGGGTGTCGCGCGTAGTGCACGGCCTCCTGCTCGTCGGCCGCCAGACCGTACTGCGTGAGGGGTTTATGTGAAGGTGTAGAGCAGCGGCGAGTTGGTGAAGTGGTGCTGGTTGTGGATGTGCGCAATGAGGCGTCCGTCGAGCGGGTGTCGCGCGTAGTGCACGGCCTCCTGCTCGTCGGCCGCCAGACCGTACTGCGTGAGGGGTTTATGTGAAGGTGTAGAGCAGCGGCGAGTTGGTGAAGTGGTGCTGGTTGTGGATGTGCGCAATGAGGCGTCCGTCGAGCGGGTGTCGCGCGTAGTGCACGGCCTCCTGCTCGTCGGCCGCCAGACCGTACTGCGTGAGGGGTTTATGTGAAGGTGTAGAGCAGCGGCGAGTTGGTGAAGTGGTGCTGGTTGTGGATGTGCGCAATGAGGCGTCCGTCGAGCGGGTGTCGCGCGTAGTGCACGGCCTCCTGCTCGTCGGCCGCCAGACCGTACTGCGTGAGGGGTTTATGTGAAGGTGTAGAGCAGCGGCGAGTTGGTGAAGTGGTGCTGGTTGTGGATGTGCGCAATGAGGCGTCCGTCGAGCGGGTGTCGCGCGTAGTGCACGGCCTCCTGCTCGTCGGCCGCCAGACCGTACTGCGTGAGGGGTTTATGTGAAGGTGTAGAGCAGCGGCGAGTTGGTGAAGTGGTGCTGGTTGTGGATGTGCGCAATGAGGCGTCCGTCGAGCGGGTGTCGTCGGCCGCCAGACCGTACTGCGTGAGGGGTTTATGTGAAGGTGTAGAGCAGCGGCGAGTTGGTGAAGTGGTGCTGGTTGTGGATGTGCGCAATGAGGCGTCCGTCGAGCGGGTGTCGCGCGTAGTGCACGGCCTCCTGCTCGTCGGCCGCCAGACCGTACTGCGTGAGGGGTTTATGTGAAGGTGTAGAGCAGCGGCGAGTTGGTGAAGTGGTGCTGGTTGTGGATGTGCGCAATGAGGCGTCCGTCGAGCGGGTGTCGCGCGTAGTGCACGGCCTCCTGCTCGTCGGCCGCCAGACCGTACTGCGTGAGGGGTTTATGTGAAGGTGTAGAGCAGCGGCGAGTTGGTGAAGTGGTGCTGGTTGTGGATGTGCGCAATGAGGCGTCCGTCGAGCGGGTGTCGCGCGTAGTGCACGGCCTCCTGCTCGTCGGCCGCCAGACCGTACTGCGTGAGGGGTTTATGTGAAGGTGTAGAGCAGCGGCGAGTTGGTGAAGTGGTGCTGGTTGTGGATGTGCGCAATGAGGCGTCCGTCGAGCGGGTGTCGCGCGTAGTGCACGGCCTCCTGCTCGTCAGCCGCCAGACCGTACTGCGTGAGGGGTTTATGTGAAGGTGTAGAGCAGCGGCGAGTTGGTGAAGTGGTGCTGGTTGAGGATGTGCGCGATGAGGCGTCCGTCGAGCAGGTGTCGCGCGTAGTGCACGGCTTCCTGCTCGTCAGCTGCCAGACCACACTGTATAAGCCAACGCACTAGGCACGATCCGCGGAACACGTTTCGGTACGTGCGCATGCGCCATCTGAAAAATTATAATTCCAAATTCAAATAATAGTCCGGTGATTAAGGTTAAATATTGATTATTATTGGATTATTGGTTATTAGTTGATAGTATCGAGGGTAAAAAGACCCAGATGTTTTTGAAGTGAAAACTGCCGTCACCAACATGCTAATGTTAATAGCATATCTGTATCTATAAGTATGTTGTGATATGCGTGTTTGATAATACAATGATGTATTAGAAAATCCAAAAAAAAAGAACTGTTATTTCATCGTTTTAAATATTTACTTCTGTCAGATTCGGAAGTCCCCAATGACTGCAATTTTTTTTTAGGTAGGATCGATATGGGTTGACTCACCTGGTATCCTTCGCGATAGCTTCCCTGCAGCGGTCAAGATGGTGTGTGATGAATTGATCACACACGTGCTTGGTTTCGAAGCTGAGGTCTTCCACCGCTGGCAACACCACAGTATCAGCGCCGTACCTTCAATTTGGAAAAATGTTTCAGTTAAATAGTGGGATAATCGTCCGCCCGCTACTATTTATTTCCTAGGTTTTATACTTAAAAAGTTTGGCAACTCTTAGCCAGCGTGGTAGACTATGGTCAAACTTATCTTATTCTGAGAGGAGACTCGTGCTTTGTAGTGAACCAGCGATAGATTGATCATGATGTGAGTGCACGTTAAGGTTTCAGTCCCAGTTATAAAACGTTAGTTTTAACCGAAACACGTCGAATATTTTTACATAAAGAACAATATACAACGTTAGTTTTAGTATACGCAAAATCTGATCTGGTTGCAATCATTTTTACTATGGGTTATATTTTGACCAAAAAATACTTTAAAATCCTGCAAGTTTGAACACCTAGTTGAATGACCAGCATGCACCAGCTGATTCGAGCGGCGCAAGCGGGAGCGCACACGATCGTCGTCGTGATATTATGTTTCATATGTGCCATTGCTTTGTTTCTTTATTCCTTAGAACATAAGGTTTATTATTGTGTGATTTGCAATAGTAGAGCTTGTCTAAGCTGAAATGACGCGCCCCACTACTTCGTAAGTTGAATTGGATTTGTGAGTGCAAATATAAATAACGACGTTTCATCTGTGTGGGAGCGTCGACTGTTCTGCTAATAAGGATCTGTATGCAAACATCGCAGTCGACTAGTCGCGTGATAAATCCGACAACGCTCACTGTATGGAGCAGCGATGGCGCGTTATATGAAACATTACGTCCGCTCTAGCGCGCGTTCAGATCAATTATGACAAGTTCGACAACAAATCTATCCAGTCTACCGGCAACTGAACGACCAATTACAATGGCCTCTATATGTGTATTGCCTTCGTATTTTAAATATGCTTGTGTGCGTAAATGCGGTAGTGGGGCGCGTCATTTCAGATTAGACAAGCTCTACCAACATATAACTCACGCGTCCAAGTTACGACAAACGGACATTAGCATTATTTAATTTATCATTTTATCAGAGTGATTATTTCGCATCCAATTTAAAGAAAGTGAAATATCCTACCATTTCTTCCTCAAGTAGCGGATGGTAGGTATCAAAATTTCCTGCGGGTCCAGTCCAAACAGTACGAACATTATCAGAGCTTGTCCAGTCACCGCGGCCGTGTCAAGGTATTCCATTTCTATAAATACTCCAGCTTGGTCCTTGCGCATTATTCTCCATCCTGTGTAAGTCATATCCTGGGAGGAAACCATTTTTATTTTAGAACAATTGAACATATTTTTAACTTTTTTGTTTTCCTTATTATTGAGTGCCAATTAGCTACTCAATTGTATTACGATCAAGCCTAATTTATGACTAATAAGTAATTTTATTTTAACCTAAACTTATAAATTATCTTATATACTAAGAAATCGTCCATTGACGCATCTTAGTCTTTCTTGATTAGAGATACACTTTGTCCACGTGTTCTTTTTGACGTGGCTTTAAAAAAGGAGGAGATACGGGCAGGTCTCGGCGCAGTTGGAGCGGAACTGTTGTGGTCTATAAGACAACTCACTAGGAACATCATGAGGCAGTAAGCGATGACCAGCACGGTGTGTTTGAGCAGTTGTCCGCCGCGGCCGCGACTCTGCTCCGGCGGCAGCAGCCCCAGCTCGTTGGCCGCCTCCTCCAGCTCGTTCAGATACGGGCAGGTCTCGGCGTTGTTACAGCGGAACTTTTGAGACGGCGGACACGCGCAAGCCCTATAAGACGTTTGTGATATTAGTCGGACGAACACATAGCCAGGGACAAAAGTAGTGGAAAATGGGATCGGTGTAAGAGTAGAGTTTCGTGTGCGAAAAATCTCTCACTAAACTACTATTTTCGTTAGATGTATGAACAAAAACATCGGACGAAATTGGACCTGACTGGCTTGGCATGATTGGTTTCATTAGAAACAGCTTAAAAATGAAAACATCTTAAATACTGACAAGTGTACAATTTTTAAGATTCACTTGCATGGACACTCGGCACGGATTCTCTCAAACAAAAATAAAGCCATTTTTCTTTTTAACAATTTATCGTTTTACTCCTGCAAAGTTAAGGTAGTAATGATTTCAGAAATTCGTAAGAGGCATGTTAGTAAAAAGATCTTCAATAAACCAAAAGCTTTATTTAACTTAATTTATTAAGCTTTTGGTTCATTGTATATCATGGACTTCCGCAAAGTAACGCCTGCTTCTATACAAAAAAGATCTTCGTTTCTAAAGGCCATAAATATCTTACCTTCCATTATTGGCCATGTCCTCAATATCATGGGTGTTCGTGTTCAGAAGCCCATTGTTACAGTTGGGGTCATTGCTGCAACAGTTCCCGTTCATATTCGGGGAAGGAGTCCCTGTTATAGACCCGTAGCAACCTGTAAAACTGGTTTATTAGAAGAGTTCTAGAAAGATTTTGCTTCATTATCATCATCATTGTCAACCGATAGACGTCCACTGCTGAACATAGGTCTCTTATAGAGACTTCCGCACGCCACGTTCTTGTGCCTCCTGAATCTAGCGGCCCCCCGCGATATCAATCTTTTGATGTCGTCTGTCCACCTAGTGGGGAGTCTTCCAACGCTGCCGCTTTCCGGTGCGAAGGTCGCCATTCTAGCACTTTGGGACCTCAACGTCTATAGGTCTTACAATGTATATGCTCTGCCCATTGCCACTTCAGCTTCGCAACCCATTGAGCTATGTCGCTTACTCTGGTTCTCATACGGATCTCCTCATTTCTAATTTGACACGTAGACATCAGACAAGTAATCTGTACTTTAATTTTACAGAGTAGTTCATATCATTATGTACCTGGATCATCCATCCCTTTGATTCGAATGCAAAAAAAAGGAAAAATATATTATTATTTTATAATGTAAGTTGTCATACTATTTTTCTTCACAAATCTTAATTATAGTAAAGTTTATAGAGAAATTTGGAAATCCAGCAGTATGTACCTACAGTCGAATTTGGCCAACCATTAGGCTGTCACAGGCAGCATTAGTATTTTAGACAAGAGCCTAATGATGGGCACTGGAACTCCCTAATAGCATATGACAGGATAGTCCTGTTTGAACCTACCTATTATTATGAATGTTGTATTAAATGATGCCCACGACTTTCCCGTGGGAACTCTTTCATTTTCCAGGAAAAAGTAGCCTATGTCCGTCTCCGGGATATAAGCATATAAACTGTTAGGCTGTGAAAAGCTAGCAGACAGACAGACAGACACACTTTCGCATTTATAATATTAAAGTAAGTATGCATTAATAATAAAGAAAATCAATACAGCTTATTAATACATTAAAAAAATGTTATTACATTCAAGTGACTTTGTTGAACTTACCAAAGTTAGACACAGGGTGGGTATGCGAGTTGGGCTCGGCGTTTTCGACGAGGCTGGATGTCTCGTCCGGCGGGGAAGGGTCGATGAGCATGTCTGCCAAGGAGCGCGGCGACGCCGGACTGCGGCGACGGAACCTCACGTACAGGATCAGGCATCCCGTGGTTACTGTACAAAACACCGGTCAAGTGCGAGTCGGATTCGCACTTATCTTAACATTTTTATGTGGAACACTACAAGTTAATGACAACAGCGCCATCTGCATGTGTTTTAGTAAATAAATTTTTTTCGTGAACACATTTTAATTTTTTTGTGATGTAACCACAAATTCACTTGTGGTATAAGACCTACCTACCTACCAAATTTCATGATTCTAGATCAACGGGCAGTTACCCTATAGCTTTTCTGACAGACACGACAGATAGACGGACAGACAGAAAGACAGACAACAAAGTGATCCTATTTGGATACCTTTCTTTTTTTGAGGTCTGGGACCCTGAAAAATGACTTTTATGATCTTTTTAGGGCATCCATCCAGTACTTTGTATTTAGACTGAGCGTCAGCAGCATCGGGGTTGATGGAGCTCATTTCTTTAGTGAGCAGCAATACTGCCACCATAACCCCAGATGTGCCCCACGCGACAAAACAAACATTAGATCATCGCATAAGATTACTTCATTACTCACATGTTATAGAAAAGAAGAGCACACTGAGGCGAATAGCGTCAGAAGCGTCGGCATTGATCGGTCCCGGCTGTTTAGTGAGCAGCAATACTGCCACCATAACCCCAGATGTGCCCCAAGCGACAAAACCAAGCACGGGCCATAGCGTCGCCGCGAAACAGGGACCGCGACTCTGGGGAATAAAAAATATTCCATTGTTCTTCTTCGATTCTCGAAAACTATAAACGTTGTCGAAATGTCAAAACCGTACTAAGTTTTCAGATGTATGGAGATGTAGGAAGCTTATAGCCGTTTTCGTCTACAAAAAAAATTGTTATTAGGTGTACATGTATCTACTTTTTTGACAAGAATTTTAGGCGCAGTCGCATTCAAGGTCAAACCTCTGTGGTTTATTCAAAGCGTGCTACCTAGCATTTAGTTGTTTTTTTTTTGTTATATATCTCTACATAAAAACACAAAAATGTTTCTACCTGTGTCCGTTATAGACATTAAAACTATCCAACCGATGTACCTCAAACCAGTTTGATTCGACAGGCAATAATGAGAAGATGGTTTTAGACCAATAAAAAATATTTTTTTACCGTAGTAGCACACACCGGGTATCCGTTAATCCATATTCCATACTAATATTATAAATGCGAAAGTGTGTCTGTCTGCTTTTCACGAACCAACAGTTTCACTGATTTTGATGAAATTTGCCACAAAGTTAGCTTACATCCCTGAGAAGGACATGTGGTACTTTTATCCTTGAAAATCAAAGAGTTCCCATAGGATTTTTGAAAAACTTAAATCCACGCGGACGAAGTCGCGGGCATCCTCTAGTTAATAATAAATGTAAAAAAATGTAGACTTTTTAAATTTTACCTCTAAAAGTAGAATGCCAACAGTGAGCATAGAAGTCCACATGAAAGAGGAGTACGTAGTGAACAGCTGCAGAGCTTGCAACATTACGCTGAACCACGATGAAACATTCACTTTGTTGGGCCCGATGCAGATCACACTTAGAGCAAGGAATATCTGAAAATACCAAAATTAAATTAATTTTATATTCTAGCAGTACATATTAGAAACGTGGAAGTGAATCGGTATGAATGAATCTGCATAATTTCGACCAGGGTTTTTGCGGATGCCATTGACATTCACGGATGCGGATTATCAGAAGCTCATATCCGCGGATGCGGATATCTGATTTATTGCGAATGTTTAGCATTTGTGTAAAAAACATTGTTTTTTATTTAAATAAAAAACTGGGGAAATAAAATCTCCCAAGTTGGCAACCCTTCTCGTTGATGTTTTAAGGGGGAGCCCCTCGATTGTATAATACGTCATTTAAAGTCATGTAAAGACTTTACATATTACTTACCTGAGTTATATTGAGGCTGAGTGTCAATCTATGCGGCATTCTCTTATACTTCTTAGTGACAGAGAAAACAATCAACACCCACAGTGCAGCGAGTAGAGAAACTATGGAGAGGTCGAAACCAAACTTCGTTATCTGGTCCGCATAGTCTTTGTTTATTGACATCATTTGGGCTGAGAGGAAAATTATCGGCGCTGATAGGAATGTGCATATAACCATGGATGCCGCCACCTAAAAAACATAATTTTTCAGTAAACTAGCTTCATCCTCTTATGACTAAGAGCTATAGCGCAAACCACGGTAAATTTCCGTATTTTTCTTCCCCAGAAAAATCTGTGAACTATAGAACTATATGGAAGCGCGCGCACTGCGGAATTAATTCCGCACCGGATTTTTATACATTTAAATTCACGGATTTTAAAACGTACCGCAACTCACCGCACCGTGATGCGCGATAGCTCTAAGGCACAAAAATACCAGGCAAAGAGGACTGGAGCGGTGTTTTACATAGCTACTCTCTCTGTTACATGCCCATACAAATGATAGAGCCAAACAGAGAAGAGCCCATTATAATATTAACTTCACTCCGCGCATAGGCTCTATCCCGCATCGGGTTAGCGCGGGGGCTGTGCAGCGGGTGTGCGGGGCGTCCCCACCTCGATTGCTATCTCGACCTGTGGCGTACTATATATATGACGCCATTATAATAATATATCGTCTGATGTTCCCGCTTTGTAGTCGCTTTGGTCGCGCAGGTTCGCATGATGCTTTATGCAGGCGCATAAAGCATCAACCAAACCTACGCGATAAATTTTTAAACTCTGTACAGGCAACCAGAGTTTAAAAATAAATTATTCGGTCTTACCAAGTCAATCTCTAATTGATATAGATTAGAGAAGACAAACACAGCCGGCGCAGTCGGTATTGTCCCATACAGGAAAGCATATGTGGACAGAGCTTGAGTTTCAGTTGCGTTAACTCCAGCATCCAATGTACTGACGCATTCTCTCAGTATGACCGGCAATATGATCCTGAGGACAAAACAAATAATAAATGTACAATAGTCAAAGTCAAATAATTTATTCAAATTGGGTATCATTGTACGCTTTTTCATTGTCGAGTAGTTTGTAAAAGGTAATTATGATCAACCCATCGCCGACTCACTACAGAGCACGGGTCTCCTCTCAGAGTGAGATGGGTTTGGTCATAGTCTACCACGCTGGCCAAGTGCGGATTGTTAGGCTTCCCACGCCCTTGAGAACATTATGGAGAACTCAGGCATGCAGGTTTCCCCACGATATTTTCCTTCACCGTTAAAGCAAGTGATATTTAATTACTTAAAGCGCACATAACTCCGAAAAGTTAGAGGTGCGTGCCCGGGATCGAACCCTCGACCTCCTATTAGAAGGAGGATGTCCTAACCACTAGGCTATCACAGCTTAGATGTAATGGTGATAATTAATTACTAAAACTTTAGGTTTCCAAACGCCCCAGATCTGGGCACAGCCCACAACAAACTCAGCCGGGTATTCTTTTTATTATCACCACTTTAAAACTTATTAGAACTACCAAAGCTGTTAAGCAACTTTGAAAAATAGCAACCAACTTAACTCGTCAGAAAATAATTAATGGAATATTCTCTCTTCTCTTAAATAAATATTGTACTTACAATTTAACCATTATCAAGACACAGGGTACTAAAAGTGCAGGTCCCTTCAACCTTGTTATTTGGCCAACCATACGCAATCCTAATAGAAACAATGCTGCAGCTGAGAAGGATTGGCCAAAGACCTGCAAGTATTTTAACATTGTTATCAATTCTGTTGCTTCAAAATAACTTGCTGATTAAAGCACACTGCAATGTTTGCCGTTTTCTATCGGTGTACGCCCGACTGTTCACTCAGTATGTGCCTATTTATACTGACAACTGCTTGACTTGAGGCCCTAAAGGGGTCAGAAAGTACTTTGTCGGGCATACGTCGACAAAACCCGATGTGAATTTAGCCGAATTCCCAATGTATTCTGAAGAATGGATTTGTAAAATAAATATATGAAACCATTAGCAACATGCTTTGGAATTAAAATAAATCGTATGTTTCCACATCAGTAAATGTGTTCACACAAAGCATTATTTTGGGAATTCGCCTCAGTCAAATTTGGTTTGGTTGGTGATCATGGTGATGTGGTCTACACATCACCATGATGAATTTTATGTACAATGTGGCTAATTATGTTGTGTAATCTTAAACCAAATTGATAAGTCTAAATCTTGTGCTATCCTTTTGCGTAGGAAGCATTATGAAAGGGATAGAAATAGATTTAGACCTGTTATTTTAGATTAGTTCAGAGATTTCGTACTACAAAATTGGCTACGTTGTTTCTCAGCACAAAGCAACAGAACGAAAGGCAAAAAGCAGCTATTTTTATGTAGCTAAATTAGTAAGGAGAGTATTGGTTAAACTTACATCTAACAAACCCTCAATGTAAACAGACAGTCGGTGTTTAAAAGCAACGTTACCAATGATGCCCAGTACTGTCATCACAAGCACTGGATTGAGGATAATGCCTTTAGACAACTGAAGGAACATCTTTAAGTGGTGAAGCCGATGTTGTGCTTCAGGTGTCCGTGCTTGAGGATATTGCCGTTGTTTATGAATCTCCATTAGAACAAATGCCAGTGGGTTGAGTATAGCAAGCGATATAGGGGCCATTAAGTACAAGTACAGAGCATACTCGGGGTGGGTCTTTTCATATATTGCATTGACTGAAATGGTAAAACGAAAAATAAGATAATATACTTATATTAATAAATAATCATAAAATTTTAGCGTTAAAACTACCGTGAGTGATTTCCATTATAAATAATATCTATCCCGGCTGTACTCACGTGTCTACAACCCATCCAGGGTCCTTTTTTCAAGGGAGTCAGTTCGCGCACAAACTAGTCGAGCTAACGTCGACTAGACACGTGAGTACAGCCGGGATAGATATCATTTATAATCATAAAAAAATTTGCACGTGGCTTTGCCCCCAATTTTATGATCACACCTGATGGAAAGTGATGATGCCTAAATATACTAATTTCAACAATAATACTGTGGCAATAAAGCTGAGTTTGCTATCGAAAAGATTCAGTTGTACTCCACTGCACTGGTTCTAAAATGGACTACCACTGATGGATGGTGTAATTGGCTTTTGCCTTACTGATTCAAGTTACAGGGGGTATACCAAAGTTAAATAAAAGCCATAACTCTTAACGGTCTCTACACTGCACCATGGGACTGGGAGCACTAAACACTGCAAGTGAGATTTTCACTTATCTTTTAAATACCTATTAGTATTGTTTATAACCATAGGTCAAGGGCGGATCCAGCTTTGGTGCCAGGGGGGGGTCACATAGTCGTGGTCAAGTCACAACATCTCGACCTCTTGCGACAGGTCGAGTTGGTAATAGGGGTATGACGATCGGGGGTTGGGGGGGGACGGGGGGGGGGACGCCCCGCACACCCGCACGCAGGGCCGTCTTTAACCTATTGGCGGCCCTGGGCACATTAGAATAACGGGGCCCCTATAATCTTGACAGAGTAGGTACTATTTTCTTTGAATAGGCAAAGAAAGCAGATAAGTCACGTTCTAGACGTATTATAAATGCGAATGTTTCTATCTATCTGTTATCTTTTCAAAGTCCATATTCTAAATCAAAATTTGGTACTATTCAGAGATAGTTTACACTCGGAAACGGCTTTTTATCCCGGAAATTTTTTATATATTTACAAAAAAATCATAAGGTAGCTACTAATATTATAAATGCGAAAGCGTGTCTATCTATTTATCTGTTACCATTTGACGGTCTATCTTTTTAACCAGGTACTACACAGAGAAAGCTTTCATCCCGGAAACCTGCATACACTTTTTATGCGGAAAATCAAAGAGTTCCTACGGTTTTTTGAAAACGTAAATCAATGCGCACAAGGTTGCGGGCGGGCAACAACTAATACAGAGCAAGAGCGCGAGCGAAGCGAGCGCGAAATTTTCTGTATCTCCATCATCTTGTTAGGTACTTTATCACGGCCAAATGTAGGTAGGTAGGTACTACTCAGTGATAGCTTTCATCTCGGAAGGGAATTTTAATCGTAGTGAACAGAACGTGCGAGCGAAGCGAGCGCAAAATTTATCACATTATTTACAAAAAAAGAAAAGATAAATGTCAGAAATATTGTATAACGATATAGATAAATGCCAGAAATTTTGTACTAAAAACTATAAAGTCATCTGTTGTAAAGAATAGTTCTATTATCTTTAGGGGTCCCCAGATGCAACGAGCGCTTGGATAATAAAAATTTTACTATAAATATTAAACGTAAAGGACCAATCCGACCAATACATTATAGGTATATAATACATATTATTTTTTACCTTTAGAGGTTTCTACTGTCGGGAATTTTTTAAAAAGTGTGAAAAAGAATGAAATATTCTATAATTTGCGTTATCAGTAAAGACAATAAAGATCGGATACATAAGTCAGTCTTGACTATTTAACAATCTCTACGGTCCTTTGTTTGTGATGGCTTTTGTGACCGTTGATTTTATCGAAATAAATATGTTTTTGGGTATTAAAATATCGGTTGGACTGTTATAGTTTGGTGATCTGGCAGGGACTATTGGGCCCCAATCGATCGTGGACCCTGGGCAAGTGCCGTGTGATGTTCTGCAATCATTGAAGAACGTCACACGAAATGTGACATCTCGATGAAAGATAGCGGTGGCGCGGTAAAATTCAAATTTTGGATGCGTTTGTTCGCAATAACATAATGTTTTTGCCATCATACAAAATATTATTTTAAATTGATTAAGTATTGAAGGAACTTACATAAAATGTAGGTATATAAAAATATAAAAAACATTGTTTTTCTAACAATTTTAATTAGTGGTCCACCTAGGTCCTGGACGCAGCCCAGGGGGGGTCATGACCCCCATGACCCCCCCCCTGGATCCGCCCTTGCCATAGGTATTACGCACAACAGACGGAAGTGCGGAAACCAGCCCAGAGAGAGAAGAAGAAGAACCATAGGTATTGTAGTACAGTACGCGGCCAAAAGTGATGAACATCGATCTTTAGAAGGAGACAGCAGATTTGCATAGCACTGTCTCGGCCGTTGAGGCCGACAAAGCGTCATATAGGAATGAGTGATAAAGACAATGCTCTACAACATGAAATGTCATTCTAAAGACTGATGTTCATCGCTTTCGGCCGCGTACTGTACTATGTAATTAATGACACCATGCAGGGATAGCCAATCTATAAAGTAGCCTCATCCAAAATTCTTTTGCTTAAAACAGACATGGTGAAGTACTTTATAGTGATGTAACATTTTCATGATTGAGTATTACTTACTTATTGGATATCCCAAAGCAAAATCATTACTTTGTGTACAAAATATTGCAAATATGCCCGCTTGCCCCAAATTCATAGGTCTTGTTACTGAAAGTGTGACAACCATAACTGCAAAGAATACAAGTCCCTTTGCTAACAGTATTGCCAGTAGAAATGTCCAGTTGACACTCCTGAAGTCTAGTCGGGCCAGTGATAGAAATATGAGGGATGGTAAGGCAAAAGTGCCAACAAATGTGGCAATGCCTTTTGATTCTACCTTGGATACAATATTTAGCCGTCCAGCTATATACCTGAAATGAAAGGTCAATAATTATAATATTATAGTACTAAACCCTTCTCATTCACACATTTTTCTCTAATTCTTTATTTTTCTACAGTTTGAACTCAAATATTTATCTCAGAAAGGATATCACTTAAGACATCACAATCACTGAATGCTTTTTGATTGCAGATTCAAGATCACTTACTCCATCGATTAACATATGCTTTATTACTGGCCTGAAACGAGGTTTTTTCAAAGAACACAAAGGTGACACACACTATTTTAAGGCTCCACCCACCTACAAGCTATTACTTCGATGAACCAGGCTCTTAAATGTAATAAATGTTTGTGCCTAATCTTACTTACCCGCACAGAATAATAGTAAAGCACTGAAACAAAGCAGGATACAATTGGTCTGATACAGTATCAGTCACAATATGTTTACCAGGATCCATTTTAGGTATTTAGTGATTCACTGCTGTCTGCAAAGAAGTAATTCATACAAAAGTTATAACCACAATTCTCACCTATTCTAGTTACGAACAAAACATAAATAATTAGTTTAAATCATGAATTCAATTACAATTTATAGCATATTTATAATAGCTTCTAAGTATCAATGAACTGAGAACAAAAACGGGATTAGAATTTAAAATAAGTGCATGGCAAAACCTAAGGTGTTTTAATGAAACTAAGCATACAGAAACCAGAAACCTAGTAATTTAAAGCAGGTACATATCAAAAACTTCAAATAGTAAATTTAACATATTATTTGCTTTAAATACCTCGTAATTCTACAGATGTTCTACAGGATCACAAAGAGATAATAATAAATAATATTTATGTGCAAGGCAACATAAAATCAATAGTTATGTCCTCAGCACATATATTTATGAATGTAAATTGTAAACTTAGAATTAATTAAATAATAAGCACATAACATAAGCACATTAGCACTAATTAAGATAGAGAATTTATTCTTGTCGTAATATTAATTTGCTATTTTGCATCTATTTCGTCTTTTCGATTTCGAGTTTTGCCCTGTGGTTTTGCCTTTTGGCTTTGCCAATAATTTTTTGATTGGCTATCTCATATTATATGTGTGCAGTTGTGCACATATATGTCTATGTTTGCCTCTCATTTACACAACTTAAAGGCCCTGTGAACGGTCAAGCATGTTTGACAAACGTGCTTGAACGTTTACAGGGCTTCTCATGTCACTTTTTGATGGATCCACAAGAAGCTTGCGACAAACAGCAAACAACAATCCGGCAAGTAGTTAGGTAGTGATTAAGTGTACAAGTACGATTCAAACTTAAATGCGCAGTTACCCTCCCCGCTACCCGGACACCCAAAATGTGTGTGGTGCGCAACGTCGTGCGCAAACTTTAGGGGCGCATTTAAGTTTGAATAAAATTGTACTTGTACTGTGTATGTATACCTACTTATTTTGGCAAGGGTGTGAACCGTAGACGGGTGTTTGCGTATGCTTGCCATTGCCAACGCTTGGGAGCTGGGAGTGCTTGTCGTTTAATCCGATTGTGTTGGTAGTTGATTCAACTACTAATTGTTAAAAGAAAATACGTAAGGATATTCTTCGTCAGTTTTTATTTAGTTGACATGTTGATGTGAACAGCAAACAAAAGAGAATGACATTTTTATTATTTAGATTATAAATAAACCTAATACCTACGAAGAAGTATTTATTCTAACAGATTGTCTGCAAGCCAATCAATAGCCAAACTCTATATAGAACTCTGTCGTGTTTGCCAATGTGTGCTTTATGTAGTTTGCCGCAAGCGTCTGTTGCCACCATGACAGCAGCTGACGTTTTTTTTCGCTTTTTTCTCTACATCTTCTTTAGCAATTTAACAGTTGGCTGCCCTGTAACTTTTTTTTGAGTTTCCTGTAAGTGTTGCCTTCTACGGGAATTTCCTGAGATCTTAGGAAAATCGTATGAAATAAAACAAATATGTTTTTTACTATCTAGTAAATAAACACCAGCCAAGTGCGAGTCGAACTCGCACACGAAGAGCAATAATAACAGGAATTAGTTACTTATTTCTTCGTATGCCGGAGGGCTTGGGAATATTAAATACACAAATACAATACAGATCTGAATTTAAAAAAAAATTAATGCCACGTATTTAAAACGGACTAAAAAGTCGTCTTAGATAATATTTTCCATCAGGATTTCCATGGTTCAACCGTCGTCGGTCGATTCACAATGTTTGACACGTTTCTAAAGTTACCCTTCATCACTGCATGTATGTATGTACTAATATGTATTTATGGAACATTTGCGAATAGCAATTGGCAACTCTATGTTCCAAATTCTAGTAATTTCCAGTTCCGGCGCGTCGGCCATTTTCATTATCGAGTTGTTCGTTCGCCGGGTCTGTGTGGTCGAACCCAGTTAATGAAAATTAAATAATTTATTTAAAATTCTCTCTATAGAGAGGTGAGTATACTTTCACGATTTTCTGAGGTTTATTTTATTCGTATAAATATCCAATAGGTATAAATGTTACCTGTGCTTAAATCGAATCGATGTATTCCAGATACCCACTCAAGCGTTTACGACCACGTAGGTACTGCCTACAAAGAAACAAAGACGCATTATGCAGTTTAACAGCTTTCATAATCAACATCCTATGTAAGTATAAAAATCTTTTTTATAACGCTACAATAAAAATAAAATTCGAAACTTTCTAAGCCGCATGAGATGAGCCATGAACCTTTGGGTCGGCGGCCATTTTGTGCACAGCTGTTAAATGGACGCAACTGCTAGGTCACGAAAAATCAATACCTAGTCAGCTTTGAATTTACGGGATATGTTTTTCTAATCCGTTTATTCTATCAATTGGAACTTGAAAGCTTAATTCGATCATTTTACTTTTATTCATGTCGCTAGTAGATTTTTGTTAAAAAAAATTGCAGTTAAAGCACATTAAACCACATAAGGTGACTAGGTAGACTATTATAGGTACCTAGATAAAGTATCTAGTTATGTAATCGGGACTTCTGTTATATGTCAACTTTTATCTGAACTAAACTGACCATAAGAAATGAAATTGAGCCATAATTTATTGATTTTGTTAAAACCTATGTTGGTTGAATTAAAATTATTACAGTTCTTAGGCAAGGTAAATCATCTAGAAACACATAATATACAATTAAGCTTTCTATTTAATAAAAGAATAATGATAACAAAAATACAAGAAACTAGTATGATTTTTTCCAAATACAGTGTACTCTATAACATGTTCATTGTAAGGAAAAACTTCTTATAACAAAAACAAGTTCAAGTTAATACTCTTTCTAACGGAACAGCCATTCTCTATTAGAAATGAATACATTAATATTTTTGTCTTTGTTATTGATTTACAAAAATTCCACCTGAATCTTTGAAGTGCTGCTATAAACAGTTGATTTGCTTTAGGTAATTATTATTGTCAAATTACTGCAACAACTCTTGGACTATAGTGTCCTTAAGAAAGTTTGGTCTTCAATAATTATTGTTCTTAATTAATATTATGTTTAGGATTATTGCAATATCTGACTTATCTTAGGTAAATCATGATTCCACAGCTCACTACAGGAACATAAGTCATCTTTCTTGTTAAATATTTTAGGTTTAGCCAATGTTCTTTGGATAATATTAGATTTTAGTGAAATTTGATTATGCAAGCTATCACTGTACCAAATTTTGTCAAAATCGGTTTAACGGATCGGCTGTGAAAGGCTAGCAGATCGACATTTATAATATTATTAGTATGGATATAGATAAATGACTAATATAGCGTGTGCTCATAGTACAGCCAGCGTGGTTTCTTAGAACACGCGGGTGCTGGCGGGGGGGAAAGGGGTATGCGGCGCTCGCGGCGCGCTCCCCTAAGAAAAGGCAGTCGGGTTCGGTTACTAATGGGATGTACACGTGGTGCCATACTTACGTTAGTTCGCGCGTTTTTCCTGTTTTTAGTTACCGATTTTTAAGTGATTATAATAGTAACTCACATGACTCTTTTTTTTACAACCCAACCCGCCACACTGGCTGCCCAACGTGATTAAGGGTTTTAAGGGTTTCATAAACGATCATTCGCGTTTTCCGTTAACGGTTTTTGTGAACAATGCCCCGAAAAAGGGTTAGTTTGAGTGATAGCCAGGAAGACGGAGATCAACAACCAAGCAACGTTACTATGTCGGCTGAGCATTTTTCCACTTTGTTGACGTCGCTCCAGAAACAAAATGCTGACATATGTGAACGGTTGATACGTGAAGTACGTTCATCAACACCCCTTGAGGGGTCTCCATCACCTATACAAGCCAGTAACAACGGGAATTTTTCGAAATGTTCATCGCGTTACAGCGGCGCATCGAACGAATGCGTGGAAGGCTTTATAGATGCTATACAGGTATATAAGAATTGCCTACAAATAACAGACGACAACGCAATAAAGGGGCTATCTATGCTCCTGTCGGATAAGGCGGCTTTATGGTGGCAAGGAGTCAGAAAGTCAACCACATCCTGGGATGACGCTGTCCTGCGCTTGCAGTCTGCATTCGGCGCGCGTCGGCCGCCATTTGTTATTTACAGGGAATTATTCGTATTGGCGCAAAAAGATGAAAACACAGATATTTTCATATCAAAAATTCGATCGCTATTTGCAAAGCTTCCGGAGGAGGATTTAAGTGAACGTGTGCAGTTAGACATGACTTATTCCTTACTTGACCGCAGAATTAGAAAAAGATTAGATCGGGACGAAATCAAGTCTTTTGATGACCTGTTACGTAAGGCGAGGTCCATCGAAGACTCGCTGAAAGAAAGCGAGATTGTCCCCATCAAAGGGTCTCAGGAATTAAGAAGTAAGAAGTCTTCCACTACAGATTCTCCGTCCAGCACGCCCGTGCCAGCGGCTACCATTCAGCGCGGCGAATACAGCAAAACAGCTGGTTCAGCAGAGAGTTCGGCGACGAAGGAGTCAACGACCTCGAAGCCGCGGCCGCGTGTGTTTTGCGTTTATTGTAAAAGCGGTAAGCATGATAAAAGTGAGTGTTTTCGGTTAAATAATAAAAACAAATCGAGTGATTCGGTTAATAATAATAAAAGTGAGTTAAAGTGCTACGGTTGTGGCGCGCCTAACGTTACGAAAGCGAACTGTAAAAGCTGTAATACTCAGACATTTTATTCGGTTGAGTCAAAGGCGACGGTCGCAATCGGAAGGCAACCGCGTTCCGCAATATCGCCAGGTGGCCGCGGAGAAAGAGCGCGAGGGGCCGACCGTAGCGCGGCGCCGGCGTCGTCCCGGGCGACCGAGGCGCGCGGCGGGGCGGCCCGTGGCGGCGGGGCGGCCCGCGGCGGCGCGAAGGCCCGCGACGGCGCGACGGCCCGCGGCGGCGCGACGGTGGCGAACGCGGACGACAACGGCTACGTGGAGCGTCCTCCTAGGCGATGCGTTACGCCCGCGCATAATATATCAACCGATTTTACGGGTCGAGGTAACCCGTCGCATAGTGACGGAAAATTATATCCGAACGAAAGTGACTTTTGTTGCGACTCTATTTTATGTTCCGATGACAATTTAAATTGTTCTTGTGTAAATAGTAATTCTCATTTTGTAAACCTTAATGATAACTATTTTAAGAAATATGTTTCGCAATCAAACGCGACTTCAAAAGATTGTTTTAACGTTACGAATGGTTATTTTAATGATACTTGTCTTGATAACTGTAATGTTGTAAATAATAATTGTTTTAATAATGTGTCGTATGAACCTAACCGTCGTCCTGTGTTAAATATAAGTATATTGCAAAGGTGTGGCACCGCGTTGGTTGATTCTGCTGCGAAAAGCTGTATTGCGGGGCACACCCTATACTCCCTCCTACGCGAAGTCGGACACCCGTTAAAGTCCTCAACACAGATTGTTAGGTTGGCGGACGGGGTTAGTAGGGAGATGAATGTACTTACGACGGAGTTAGGGGTGACACTACATAATAGAACTAAAATAGTTCCGTTTTTGATCTTTCCGGATTCTAATAATAACGAAAGTTTATTAGGTATTAATTTCTTAACCTTATTTAACCTTGTTTTCGATTTTGGTAACCAAAAGTGGCACTTCGCAGACAGTAGTATGCAAAAGTTCGACATGCAGTTCGAAACAGTGTCACCTCTATCTTCGTGTGCTTCGCTTGACGTGCTGCGCGACGATGAGGCGACTTCGCTTTCTGCGGAGCAAAGAGAGGTTCTTGCGCGTCTCCTCGTGGAGAATCAGGACATCTTTGAGCCAGGGGGAGCGCCAACTCCTTTCGCTGAGCACATTATTGATACCGGCGATCATCTTCCCATTGCTGTTCCGCCTTACAGGTTAACGCCGGCCAAAAAGGAGGTAATGCGGACTGAGCTTGACAAGATGCTGGCCGATGGTATCATCGAGGAATGTGAATCAGCTTGGATGTCTCCAGCGTTGTTAGTGCCTAAGGCAAATGGCAAGGTAAGGTTCTGTGTGGATTATAGGAAGCTCAATGCGGTCACGAAGACCGACGTCTATCCTATGCCCTTGATAGACGAACTAGTACAATCAACAAAAAAAAATTGTTTCATGACTAGTTTAGATATGCGCAGTGGATTTTGGCAGGTTAGCGTACGCGAGCAGGACAGGGATAAAACTGCTTTCGCGACGCCGTTTGGAACGTTTCGTTTTAACAGGATGCCTTTCGGACTGAAGAACGCGCCGTCGACCTTTCAGCGGTTAATCGATAGGCTCCGTTCTGGTTCGTCGTTAAAGAACGTGACGTTGTTAGCTTACCAGGATGACTTACTTGTCATATCGGAAGGAAGCTTTGAAAATCATATCTCTGATTTACACTTGGTTTTCGAAAGGTTACGTTTGTTTAAGTTGCGTGCAAATCGAGATAAGTGTGTATTTACACGTGACGAGGTCAGATACCTTGGTCATCTTATTACTCAGGAGGGTATATCTCCCGATAACGACAAGGTTCGTGCGGTCTTGGAGATGAAGGCACCGTCATCCTTGCGACATCTTCGCACCTTTATACAAACGTGCTCGTGGTTTCGAAAATTCATACCAAATTTTTCAGGACTTGCAGAACCTCTGACGCGTTTAACGAAAAAGAACCAGCCGTGGGTATGGGGCGCAGACCAAGCACGCGCGTTTGAAGAACTGAAGAATCGTCTTGCGTCAGCTCCCATTCTCATTCAGGCAGATTATAGTAAACCTTTCGTACTGAGAACCGATGCCAGCGCCTACGCCTTAGGTGCAGTGTTGCTTCAAGGCGAAGGTAAGGATGAGCGACCGATAGAATATGCCAGCCGGCTACTTATACCAGCGGAACGCAACTACAGTACGACGGAGCGTGAGGCTCTTGCCGTCGTTTGGGCGGTTGAACGTTTTAGAGGATACATCGAGGGTCACGAGGTCATAATAGGCAGTGACCATCAGCCACTCAAATGGTTGCTTACACTGAAGTCGCCGTCGGGTAGGTTGGTTCGATGGGCACTAAAGCTGCAAGCCTTTAATATTCAGTTCCAGTACACGCCTGGAAAAGCCAACGTAGTCGCTGATACTCTCAGTCGTCCCACCTGTGAAGAAGAAGACAAGGATAAGTGTGCTGTTTGTTCCGTCATTATTGACTTACCTGCTCGTAGTCCGGATGAACTCAGGCGCGCGCAGTTGGAAGACCTGGAACTTAAAAAAATTATTAATGAGTTAGAGGATGCTTCTGATCCGCAGGCAATAGGCGTTAAACGTTGGTCTGAAAGGGGATATTTTATTCAGCAAGGTGTTCTTTACAGATACAACCCTGACGTGGAAAGTGAAGAACCTCAACTCGTAGTTCCTGCTTCGTTACGTTTAGAAATTTTAAAAGAGTGTCATGACACGGCCTTGGCTGGTCATCATGGAGTTGATAGGACTTACCATAGAATCGCTCAACGTTTTTATTTTCCAGGAATGCGCAGGATCATCGCTGATTATGTTAAGTCATGCGTCACCTGCCAAAGATACAAACCTTCTAATGAAAAGCCTCATGGACTTCTTCAAACGCCCGTACTTAACCAGCGAGGTGAAGTCCTGGCGATAGATTTATTTGGCCCTTTGCCTAAAGGCGAGTCCGGTGAAAGGTGGATCCTCTTAGTGGAGGACACTGCAACTCGTTGGGTAGAAATTTATGCGCTTAAGGATGCTACTGCAGAGGTCTGCGCTCGAGTTCTTATAGAAGAGTATTTTCTGCGTTACGGTCAGCCGCGGAGGATTATCTCAGACAACGGCGTTCAGTTCATCTCGGCTGTTATGCAGCAATGCATGTACATCTTAGGGATTCGTCAAGATCTAGTTCCTTTGTATCATCCGTCCGCTAATCCAGCCGAACGCAAGAACAGAGATCTCAAATTTCAGATTTCCCGACTCGTTGACACGAATCACTCGTCTTGGCCAAGTCATCTTCCAGCGATAAGGTTCGCGATGAATACTGCAGTTTGCCAGACTACTGGGGTGACTCCAGCTTATCTCACTTATGCTAGAGAGCTGCGTTCTCCAGTCGATGTACATAATGATATCAGGTCTGTTCTTAACAAGGATAATTTTGTCCCTCAGATAACACCTTATCTGAAGAGTTTCATAAACACTTTCATTGCTGTTAGGGAACGGGTAGAGACCCAGCAGGATCGGCGGAAGGAGTTGGCTGATTGTTCCCGAAGTACTGGCGAGGTTTACGAGGTTGGTGATAATATGGTACTTTTAAAGTCACACGTGCTCAGCAACGCCTCGAAAAATGTAACAGCTAAGTTTATTCCCAAAAGAGATGGCCCATACGTGGTCAAAGAGCGAGTTAGCCCTACAGCTTATATTGTTGCTAACTTAGACTCCGCCAATGAGGTTGTAGGTAAATTCCATGTCTCTGAGCTCACGAGATTTCATAGCCGGGATTGTTCGCCTCCTCGTCCTGTGGTTCCTAAGCGTCAAAGAGGGCGTCCTCGCAAGCATGCGTGCCCTGTTTGTTCGTTTGCTTGTGGGCGATCCCGTGAGCGGGGACGTTCTCACGAAATCGAGGGGGAGTATAGCGTGTGCTCATAGTACAGCCAGCGTGGTTTCTTAGAACACGCGGGTGCTGGCGGGGGGGAAAGGGGTATGCGGCGCTCGCGGCGCGCTCCCCTAAGAAAAGGCAGTCGGGTTCGGTTACTAATGGGATGTACACGTGGTGCCATACTTACGTTAGTTCGCGCGTTTTTCCTGTTTTTAGTTACCGATTTTTAAGTGATTATAATAGTAACTCACATGACTCTTTTTTTTACAACCCAACCCGCCACACTAACTAAATATAAATAAAGGAGATCGCCCGAGAACGGGCCCTCTTTTGTGGCGTCGTGTCAAAACTTTTTTTTTTTTTTTAAATGTGTTATTTTTTTACGATTATGTTTTATAACGACTTTTTTCACTCTATCATTGAAAATATCCACAATTACAGTTAGAATCGTAAACATGCATTTATTTTGAAGAAGTATTAATTAAATATAACCTCAATATCAGCAATATAAAAAATAAGATTTCTTTATAACCAGGGTGAATAAATAGAAATCGTTTGCAGAATATAAAGAGTTAATTATTTGTCTACAAAATAAAATTAAAACCATGGTGACATAACAATTATATTAGGAGGGGCCCAAAGCTCCTAAGAAAATGGGCAATCTCTTTTGATTAACCAGAAGAGTAAAATAAGATATTTCATTGAATCCATCAGAGACTTATTTCATTCAAGCCAAGTAACATCATCCAGTAATAGTCTTGAACTAGTTACAAACTTTAATGGAAAGTGACTCTACCTTCATTTCACTACATATTTTATTAGCTCACTGTACTCCCTACTGTCGCTTCGCTCTACTCGGTCTTGTAGGCTCACTTCAGGAGCTTGTTTGCAAGGTTCTGGCTTCACACTTTACAAAAATAGAGGTCGAATAGACAAGACTGTATGGAGTTAGGGTGGTCAGATTTAGTTCTAGTTTAGTTATTATTCAGACTTTAACATCCAAAAATCTTAGGATTTACCGTAGTAGTTTGAGCCTTAACATTTATATGAGAATAAAGATGTTATAATTTAATCAACTCTTAGATTCCAAAAATCTGATCCTTGACAATCACCCTAGGATTTTCGCATAGAGCGCATTTTTCTTTAACTAGTAATTATGAAGTCAAAAAGAGCAGAATTTCACAGTAAAAACAACAATATTGGAGAAATGAATAATATGGATGTTTTACTTTACAGCATTCCGAACCAGTGGTAAATTAAAACTACCTGACTATTAGCACTTGTAAAAAGTTTACATGAATAAAAAAACATTCTATTTTATTCTATTCTATTCTATTCTATTCTTACTTGTAACACCTTAACATATCATACACCTCTTTTCTCTGTGAATTGTTATTAGCTAGTTTATTTAAATGGACACTATTATTTTCAAAAGTTGTCACATGTGTATTATGCTTTGTTTACAGCTTCAGACCCAGGCTAGATCGAAATGAACAATTCGGTAAGATTCCATTTTTCAACCCCCATGATTTTGGTGGGCCCAAGAACTTTCCACCAAGAAACAATATGGGTAACAAAAACTTCAGGCCAAGAAACGACTTTAATAATGGAATAAGAAATGATTTCAACAATACCAAAAATGATGCCCAGGATTTTGGGGGGCCAAAAGAATTTAGGCCTAGGAATAATTTTAATAACCAACTTCAGAAGACCAATGATTATGATGGTGATAAAGCATCCGGTGGAAATATGCAATTTTATAATGGAAAGAATGATTTTGGAGGGCCTAAGCAACAAAGTTATCAAAAAAATTTTGGTCCAAAAAGTTATAACAACCAAAATGGGCATATGAATGGCCAGCAAAGTTATGTTCCTAAGAAAATATTTAACAATAGTTCCGCACAACCGTCGCAAGATTTTAATAACCGTAATTTACAAAGTCGAAAAGCCAAACACCCAGGAGATAGTCTTATTAAGCCACAGTGGGATATGGCAAATCTCGACACCATCCAGAAGAACTTTTACAAGCCGCACGCTAATGTCGAAGGGCGCTCCGAGGACGACGTGCAAACATTCCTAGCCGCCAAGGAGATTACTGTCAGTGGTAATGACGTGCCTCGTCCGAATCAAATTTTCGACGAAGGTAACTTTCCTGATCATATTCTGAACACTATCAAAGAGCAAGGATGGGATGAGCCAACCGGCATTCAAGCTCAAGGTTGGCCCATCGCGCTTTCCGGCCGGGATATGGTGGGTATAGCGTCGACGGGATCGGGCAAAACATTGGCGTACATGCTTCCTGCAGCTGTGCATATTGTGCATCAACCGAGACTGCAGCGCGGCGACGGTCCTATTGCGCTGATCTTAGCCCCGACAAGAGAGCTCGCGCAACAGATACAATCAGTCGCGCAAGCCTACAGCGCGCGTGGTTGCATTAGAAACACGTGCCTATTTGGAGGGTCACCGAAAGGGCCGCAGGCTAGAGACTTAGAAAGAGGCGTCGAGATTGTTATTGCGACACCGGGACGTTTGATTGATTTTCTAGAAAGGGGTACTACTAATCTACGCCGATGCACTTACCTGGTTCTGGATGAAGCTGACAGGATGTTGGACATGGGTTTTGAGCCTCAAATCCGTAAAATAATCGAGCAAATTCGCCCCGACCGTCAAGTGCTGATGTGGTCCGCCACTTGGCCCAAGGAAATTCAGGCTCTGGCTGAAGATTTCTTAAACGATTACATCAAAGTGAACATTGGCTCATTGAATCTTTCCGCCAATAATAATATTAAACAGATAATAGAAGTTTGTGAGGAGCATGAGAAAGAGCTTAAACTAACAAATCTTTTAAAAGAGATAGCATCTGAGAAAGACAACAAAGTTATCGTTTTCGTCGAGACAAAGAAGAAGGTAACATACTGGTTATTTTTTGTTCACATAAATGGAATGTAATATGGTGATACGACAGCCAATGAACAAAGTTGCAATGTTTCAGGTGGACGACATCGCCCGCGCTGTGCGGCGTAGCGGACACAAGGCGCTCGCTATCCACGGCGACAAGTCGCAGCCGGAACGTGACGCCGTCCTCACGGAGTTCCGCAATGGAGCCACTACTATTTTAATTGCTACAGATGTCGCAGCCCGTGGTTTAGATGTCGAAGACGTGAAATTTGTTGTCAACTACGATTATCCTAATTCGTCCGAAGATTATATCCATAGAATTGGTCAGTATTTTGATATTAAAAATAGGAGTGATAAAAATAAAACCAAGAGACTAAATTTCCGTATTTATTTTTTCTAGGTCGTACCGGTCGCTGCCAACAATCTGGCACAGCTTATACTTATTTCACGAGCGGCGATGCTCGTCAAGCTCGTGCCCTGGTGGCGGTCCTGCGGGAAACGGGACAGAATCCTCCAGCCAAGCTGAATGACATGGCCAGAAACAACAACAATAACTCTAGTAAGATTTAGTTTTGTATTTTAAAATTAAATACTTGGTCGAGATGGCAAGTGGGGAGGGAACGCCCCGCACACCCGCACAGCCCTCGTGATAACCCGGTGCCGGCGAGCGCGGGTAACGTGGGGATGAGCGGGGCGTCCCCCCGCCTCATACCGATTGCCTTCTCGACCTGTCGCGTACTATATAATGACTTTTGCTTTTTAAGTACATAAGTCCATAAAATAAGTTTCATCTGTGTCAAATTTTGGTCAGATTGGTTTAGTAGTTGAGATGGTAACTGACAAACACAATTTCACTTTTATCTGCGTGCCTGAGCCGTGCGCGCGAGCGCTGCAGCTGCGCGTGCTCGACGGCTAATATGACGGTGGTGGGGGAGGAGCTTGGTACTTGCGAGGCTGTTGCACTGCAGGCGCTGATCTTCTCCCTGATACCGTCTGTCTCGCTAGTGGAAGCGGAGCTTTGACGTTTGAAGACCGAGATTGATCATGTACTAACTAATCATAAAATTCCATTTAGGCCGCAATCGCTGGCAGCAACGTAAGGAGAACAACAGCGGTGCGAGCTCACCGCGCCAGAAGAGTAACCAGTGGAGCAACAAGATGGCTACCATGACCATTGAAGATAATCAAAACAACACCTATCAAAACCGTAACCCAAATCAACAAGCTCCTCGATTCTCCAACCAGAATCAAAACAACAACCAAGGTTACAGGCAAAACAATTATCAACAGAAGACAGTGCCCTTCCCCAGTCCAACTGTTTTTGAATCCATGGGAAGCTACCAAGGAGGATACAATAATGGATATCAAAATGCTTACAACAATCAAAACGGCTATGGACAACGCCAACAGTACAACAGTAAGTACATATTTTGAAAGGTGTCCAAAAACTAATTTTATATTGTACTAGATGATGCCTGCGACTTCGTCTGCGTGGATTTAGGTTTTAAAAAATCCGGCATCCGTTTTCCAGGACCTCAACGGCCATCCTGACGTTCACAAAAGTAGCCTATGTCCTTCCCCGCGATGCTAGCTATATCTGTACCAAATTTCGTCAAAATCGGTTGAACGCAGACAGACACCCACTTTCGCATTTATAATATTAGTAAGGATTCATTCAATTTTAGGTCCAATGATCCTCAAAAAAGGACAGGAGGAAAATGGAGTTGTGTTTTTCTATCTATGTACACTAAAATAGGGGTTCGAAATTTGTGTAGTCCACGCGAACGAAGATGCGAAGATAAGCGAGTGTGTAACTATGTTTGTTTTCAAGAAGTTTGTCCAATTCAACTTATTTTACTGTAAATTGTGATTATGTCTTTAAAACAACTTGGGTAATATTATTTCAGCAGACGCTCGTAACGGGGGACAGCAGTACCATCGTAATACTAATTCTGTTGGCAACAAATCTGCTGGATCAGGATCTTCGTACGGATCTCCGCCACCTCACTTCGCAACACCCCCGCATTACCCACAAATTCATCCACACCACCAGGAAATGCTTGGTAAGTTGCCTGGGTAGTAAAGATAGGATTTTTGCTTTTTTTTTTCTTTAGTTTGTATTTGTAGACAATTGGATTTCCCGTTTCAAATGAAAAGGCCATCAGCATACTTGAAATGTCAAACTTATTATTGATATTTTTTTTATTGTTCTACATAATATTATTATTTATTTATTACTTTTGTAGATTTTCTTTACAAATATAAACAAAATATGGTTTGCAAGAGGTAAAATTCTGATAGTCTACACTCTACAAGTGTTACGAAGTACTAAGTACTTTGCCAATGGTACATAATGGATATCACTCATGATAGACGCTAAAATATTGTTATCTAGATGGTTTTCTCTTCCTAACACGCAGCAATTGCGAGTGTTCTGTATTAAGCGTCTTATTCTTTATGACCACGCGCGTGCAAAATTTAGAAAAATTAATTATGAGATTCTGTTTAGTGATTTTTCATAGGCTTCCTTACGTAAGAAAGCAAGGGTTTCCACGTGATTTGTCATGCTACGTGTAAAATAGTTGATCTGTAATTAGTATTGTGTATGTAATCAGGAGGCAAGTTCTACGGCGGTGGCGTGGGCGGCGGCGGCCCTTGCGGCTACCAGGCGGCGGTGGGCGCGGGCGTGCCCTACGCGCACCTGCCGCCCGGCCCGCTGCTGTACGCGGCGCCGGTGCAGCAGTAAACTGCACACATCTTACTATCACAAACGCAAAGGTTGCTTTCTGCTTTATTTTAATTTTCGTTTCGATGCCCCCGTAATCCAATATGAGCTCGTAATATTTTTGTGAATAAAATTCATACATGAATAGATCGCCTGATTTTGTATGCGTTGTTTTTGCTAGAATCGGCGAATAATGCAAAAGTAAAGTCATTAAAAACCCAAATCAACCTTATTTATTATGTGGAACATTGAATTTTTTTATTTTTTAAACCTTTAGAGTATTACTTGGATAAGTCAAATACATAATATTTGTATTGCTAATTATATTCGTATTTGTATTTGGGGTTGTAATATTCAAAACAAATTGTTACATCATTACTCTTATATAGAAACTATTGTTGTACTTAGAGCTGCTTCAATAAGTATTTGAATTTAGATTATGCTCTCGGCCGATGAGGGGCGTTGTTTTTTATGTTAGCTTTTCAATAATTATTATTAATATGAGAATATTTTTTTAGATCTGAATGATAGCTTGCAAACATATTTGATAAGTGAATGGACAGTATATATCTCTTTATTTTGACAAGGAAGAGAGAACTGCCATTTTGTGAGTGTAAACTGTGCAACTTTCCCATAATTCTAAATGCTTTGTGAATTCTCTTTCAGATCGATTTTATAAAAATGTATGATTAAAATAAGTGTGTTAGATTTAAATCTGGTTTATGACCTGTTGACCACTAATATTTACAATAATTTATTGACACAAAAACCTTATTCAAAAGATTCAATATTGCTAGCATTTAAATGAAGCATTTACTTTTTGTGGTTCTTAATATCGCAACTTTGTAAAACTTAAATTAATGTTTCAAAATTTTAAGTGCACTTGAAATTGTACTATTTGAAGAGAAAATGTTGTCTCCAGTTTTATACTAATAGTTATTAATATATCGAGTTATTTACACGAAAATAATTCACATTATAAAACATTTCAAAATAATAAATATTTTTGTGTGTCAATGATAAATAATATATTTAGACAAGATGTAAATATGGTCAACAGCGAATGATCCACTTGGTGGAATGTCTGGGTTCCATCTATAGATGTTAATCACTATTATTGTTAGAGTAGTCGGTGTGGTACCCTCTCGTATAATCCAGGGTGCCTTTCGTTTAAAATGTCTGTATGATGTACGAAATGCACGAAACATGTAGAAGATGAGTAAAATTTAAGGGGGTGGTATTCAAGGGGCGGATATAAAACTGATATTTTATATAGATTATTTTTATTGTTAATGATGATCTTATCCAGTGAACGTGTGCGGGACGAGTTAGTATAAGACAATTGAAGATGCTTTTGATATACTTTAAAACAATCTGTATTGCCAGATAAAATTGTGAATATTTTTCTTTTGTGATGATGACGTTTCGGGTGATTTCGAGGTTATATATTTTTATTCATTAATAGATCTTGAGTATTACGCCTAGGGATATTATGATAATATAAATAGCTGGATTTTGAATGCAGTTACATTGGTAGTATCATTCTCAAAGAAATTTAAGACAGTATGTAAATACGCGCATTTAACGTAGGAGGTTTCAAAATATTCAAACTATGGTTATTTTCTTTCTTAGCAAAATAAGTGACTTAATTGATTTTCGATTATTTTTATATAATGTAAATTTCACATAATTCTAGTTAATTGCTGGAGTTTCTTTGTACGTAAAGGGGTTCTAAGGGCGAAAGGGTAGGAGAGTCAATTGGTACAAAATAATTTTTAAAGCAGTTATTTTGTTTTAGAAGCCCATTACTGTCCAAAGAGAAAAAATCTGTGATATTTCATTACTATAACCTGTCGTTGCGTTGGTCAATTGTTAATACATAAGAGCACTTCCCTCAGTGGATAGTGTAACTAGACAAAAATATATTTTTTGACTATTTGAGCGAATTACATGTATGTTTGTGACAACAAAGCTTGCAAGTGGTTCACAAATATAATATTATGATAGGTGTAAGAATATTTTATTGTTATTCAATTTAGTTTTCAGTTTACCGCTTGGTGACAAAATGTACCAGTTCAAAGGGGACGTAATAGTTATTATCTAGGAATCCCGATATAAAACTGCATATAAAAGATATGAAGTAATAATTACACACGGGTCATAATATGGATTCAAGGGGTGAACAACTTAATTGTGGGTCTCGCGTTTCAAACGCATTTACGATGCGAGATTTGCATGCTGTTTGTGTACATTTATAAGAGAAAGACTGCAATGAAGAATGTGTATATGTGCATATTTTCATCTAAAAGATGTTTTTTCCTATGTGCTAGTCCATCCACGATGTCGCCGAGTGCTCGGGGTATACAAGTGCGAGTTCACGCACGAGCAAGCGCCGGCGGCATCGGGCGGGCTGGATGCCCATGGGTCGGCAATATGTCGAGTATGGTCGCGGATTGCAGGTAGCTCCTGTTTTATGTACAAAGTACTGCACCCACCTCTACTAAACAACTGTGATAATAACACTAAGTAGCGTAGCAGGCGATTTATATACTAGTTACGTCCAAGAGAAGGAATGACATCATATCTGACATATTGTATTGTGATAATAAATAATATATCGAGACGTGTGTACAATTTCTGCACGTTTTGATGAAACTTTTTCTCTAAACAAGACTGATTATAATTATTTCTAATTGAATATTTTATACATGTTTCACTTTGACTGAATGAATCAAGATGTCTGTATTTATATTGGTAGTATTCTTGAGCTGTGTGTTCTCCAGATTTATTATTCACTATGTTGGATATGTGTCAAAGCGCCTTTCTACGCGGTCACCTAATTGAAAATGATATTCGACTCCTAACGTAAGTTGATTTCTATTCTCTTAATAAATTATTATGATGGTAAATGTTGTCTACAAATTGTGGCAGCGACAGAATAAGAACTAACGTCATAAAAAGTATGTTATTATTTGTTGTTTTTTTTTTGCTAAATTTTATTTATTCAACCAGATTATCTCATAGACAATCGTAGATTCATGCTTTACTGTGTACTATTTAAGGATTTATTTTCTAAAATTGTAGGTTTGTGAAAAATATACATAGATTTTTAAGTATGTGGCAATGCAGATCTTCATGATTCTTTAACAAAGTACGTACCTAGCTCATATTTATTCAATTTATAATGTAAAATAATATTATTGATTGGAGAAAGACTCCATTTTAAACTGTCCCAAAGGGAAGTCTTCTGAATGTTTCTGAAAAGTGCATTTCTTCAATGTAATACAGTATTAAATTCCGATTATTAAATTGATGTATGAAACTACTGACTTTTATTTTAAGACTCAATTTACACTGAAAGGGAATGGAAGCGAATTTCTAAAATATTACGTAGCATATTGACTTCTATCTTCACTACGTAAAACACGAATTACTTGCCTAAATGAAAAATTCGCGGGGTCTCCGGCGATTTTGCGAGAATTTTCTTTCTCGGTAGAAATTAGTGCTTTTCGGTGTGGAGATAGATAAAAGTAGCTAATAGCTATGCAATATTTTAGAAATTCGCTTCCATTCCCTTTCAGTGTAAATTAAGCCTAAGCCTTCGGAGAGTTTATTCCTTTTTTCCACCCAAAAATTGCTCGATCCCACTTCCACTGGTTTAACTGATTAGTTCAACCGATGACCTAGTGAGACTTTCCCAGTAGTTACTCTAAGGATTCAGATTTCAGTTGAACTTAAAAAAAATATATAAAAAACCTCAATCACCTGCTGAAAATTGTTTATCTATACTAATAAACTATCTGATGCCTGCATGGATTTATGTTTTTAAATATCCCGTGGGAACTTTTGATTCTCCAGGACAAAAAGTAGCCTATCCGTGGTAGCTCGTCCCCGAGATGCAAGATATCTCAGTACCAAACGTAAAAACATTTAAACGCATCATTCTTTAAAAATCACTTGGCATCACCACGATTTAAGAATGCGAATGGATGGTCGAGTTCAGCGATAGTCTTCACTTGGTATGTACCTCCAATGTCAATTTATAACCGAAAGTTTCTAAATTCCATCAGTTAGGTGATCAGGTTCCCGTGCAGCATCAGGATTGAGGAGTTGGAATCCAATTTTTTATGGAACAATGTTGCAAAGTTTCTCTATCGATTAAAAAAAAACTACGCAAATCGGTTCAGTAATCTCGGAGATTTCGGTTTACATAGGTAGACCACAACTCCTCCTTTTTTGAAAGTCTGTTAAAAAAGTAGGTAGCCTATAATAATACTCCCTGGTTAACTTCCACTCAAAGAAATTTTAAGTTCTAATTCTTAGTACAACAAAATTTTACTGTTATTATTTTTATTTATTATAGTTAAAATAAAAATTTATTAAATAAACTATTAATAAACTTAAATCTAAAAAAAACAACATTAAATTAAAACTAAAATAAATTAAATTAAATCTAAAACCTCATCGAGACCACCGCAGCGAGGCATTGTACCCAAGATGCTGGCAGCATTACCCCTTTGGATGGCCAAACTAATTCTTTGACCAAGGTAGCTGCCAGCTCTCGGGTCCCCGGTTGACTCGATAACTCTTTTCGCAATTTCTTCAAAAAGAGCTCGAGCCCCCGGGCCCCACGGCCCCAAGGTCTCCACACCAAAAGCCACGAATACGAAGCTCCCATCGAGGTTTTCATATTTGCGCCTCTTGGCCTGTTCGGTGCTGATGGCCGCTGCACCCGCCATAGAGGAGGTCGCCTGAATGTGGGATGCAGCTAGAGTGTCTACACAAGTTGCATCCCAAACAAGCGACCTGCCCATCTTCCACGGTACGAGCGTCATACCATCAGGTCTCTTGCCATCGCTACGTGCCAAACCAATAGGTTCTAGTACAGCTGGCACATGGGCGGTGGCAAGGGACCTCCGGATGATGTCGTTAAGGGTACTATGGCGGGAGAAGCGTCCAGCGCTTCTCGAACAGGAGAGCTCATGGTGGCCGAAGGCGTCAACGCAGTCACCGCAGTGGCAACGGTGAGGCTGGTTTATTGTGGCGCCAAGCCTAAGACCAATGAGAACAGAAAGTGTCGTATGGTCTAACATAGTGCCCAGGTTGGCAGAGGGAAGAGCATGTAGCCAGTAGCCGGACTCTTTTGCAGAGACAGCGAGAAGACGAGCACGGTCTTTTTTAGAATTTGCGTTTGCTAGTAAAGTGTCAAATGTCGTTTTGCAAATAATGTCGTCCCACTGTCTCTGGGAAGAAAGAGAAACCGGCACTTGGCTGGGACTATGCATGGACCATACATTTCTTGCCTCTGTTAAGCCAGACACCTCTATGGAACCCAAAGAATTGGATATAATCTTGCCATAGAGAGTGTGTGTACTGTAAACAGAGGAAAGAAATGCTGGCAGCGAAACACTAGAAATTTTGCGAATTCCCAGACCTCCATACCTGATTGGAAGAGAAGCCTGGGACCATGCTTGATTACTTATTGGACAATTTAGAATACTAGTGAGAATATTTTTAACAAAAGCATTTAGTACAACTAACGCGCGTATAAGCTCGTTTTTGGAAGCGCATGTAGGCGCGCCTTTTGGTACACTCTCAACTCGTACGACCGTTGACGCGCTTCTAAGCTCGTATAAGCGCGAGCCGCGAGAGACCACCACCACCCACCGGGGCCACCGGTTCGAGCGTACACGCCGAAATATGCCCGTATACGCGCGTCCGGTTTTTTGAAGCGCGCGTATGCTGAAACGACCGTATACGCGCAAAAAAATACGCTAGTCTGAAACCGCCCTAAGAATTATTATTATTATTATTATGTCGATCTTTCTTTGTCGATGCTTCCACTTGTCTGTGAAAGTCCCGTCATGGTCAGAATAGGTTTAAAGAAGGTTCAAAGATTAGCCCCATTTAGCCCGTTCAAACAGACAGACGTTGAATCATACGTTTTTTTTAAAAACGTATGATTCAGTTATGGTAGGTACAGTTCAAATAACCATATGAGCTTAATATGAGGTATAGTTAGGGAGGCGAGGTAGCTAAATGGCGTAATTCAACGGCGCCGTCGAGCCTATCAAAATCGAAAGATAAAATAATTTCGAAAAGAAAAGCTCGTATGGTAAAAACCATTTTAGCGGTGGGTTTGGCGTGTACGGTTTTTCAAAAATGTTAAAAAAAAACAGTTACTTGGGCATTCTCGAGCGCGTCAGATATTCATACTACGTATGCCCCAAGTGCCTCTGATAACAACGATATACTAATCTGCCGGTTTGCGTGGTGGGGGTAGGCATATAAAGTAGTCAAAAATGCAAAAAAAAAAAAAATTACTCGAGCGCGTCAGTGTTTGGGAAGGGGTGTTGAGTAGGCCCCAAGGAAGCTCCCTTTAAAAAAACTGACGATTTCGGCGCGACGATAAGTTACGATGAATTTTTGAAAATGCAAAAAAAAAAAGTTTTTTCGAAATACTCGAGCGCGTCAGATTTTCATAGGGGAGGTTTATCTCGGTATCCTGAAAGCATATTTTCTTAATCTGACAAAAATGTTGGTGGGTTCTCTTAATCTGACCGGAAAAGGTTTTTTGGTTTCTTTTTCCTTTCTTTCTCCTTGATAAAACGGGGAATTTAAGAATGACAATAAAACGATAGATACAACCAACGTAAATGTAGATGAAATGTAGTACGAATTGTATTATTTATTGTATAAAAAAATGAAATGATAGTATTATAATTGTATTGTTATGTATGACCTTTACATTTTTGCTCAATACAATTCATCGTCTTCTTCTTCACTGGAACTTTCATACTGTGGCTCCTCATCCACAATTCTTCAAAGAGACCTTTTTTGTATAAAATAAAATTACCTTTTTTGTTTATTTAAACTTTTTTTTGGTAAAATGTATCGTTCGCGACTTATATGCCGCAACGCGTTTTTGGGAAGACGAAATGGCTCCTCCACACTTCCGGTCATGCGGAAACTGGCAGATTTTGTATTTTTAGTAAGTTTTAGATTAGTTATATTCTTCAAAATAAAAAAAAATAAAAATCGCGCTCGAGAATGCCGGTTTAACGTTTTTTTTTTACAAGTTCGCGACCCTATAACTCGGCGGCGTCAAGGACTTATCGTCAGATTAGTTAAATTTAGTCTTAAAACACTAAAATCAACCCCCAATATCTTAATCTGACGCGCTCGAGTATTTCAGACTATCGATTTTTTTTACTAATCTGATCGTCTATCCTAGGCGCGCGTCACTACATATAGAGCTAAATACTTTACAAGGTTGTTCTATTAGGTCTAAGGTATCTCTCATATCTTAAACTGCCACGCTCGAGTATTACCGAAAATTCCCCTATTCGTCTCCCTAACTAGTAGTTATTTCGAAATTACAGACACACTTCATTTTATTTATTAGTATAGATGCGAAAGTATGTTTGTTGGTTTTGTCCTTCAATTCATCAATATCGTTTGTCGCAACAGAGCAACGGATCGACGTGTTTTTTGCATGGGTATTTTGTTAATGGGTAGTTTGACCGTGGTTTGACGAGAGTGACATAGGCTACTTTTTATCCCATGAAATCAAAGAATTTATACGGGATGTTTAGAAACCTAAGTCGCGAATACGAAGTGGCGGGCGCGGCAAGTTTAGTACCTACCTGATATAATGAAAATGAAAATTATTTTGTACTCTTTGTTTTGTAGCATGTGTTTAGGTTTGACCTATTTATGTTAAGATTGCAGTCAAGTCACAGAGTACGTCAAGGGCTATGAATAAAAATAAAAAGGCCAAAATATGAAACGAGCAAAGATGTTAGTAACTCCTAAGAGATGGCGTCACATGTATTTCAAAAATTGGCTAAGAGGAGACGAAGATTCTTTTGATATGCTTCTATCTTTTGTGGGTGCTTCGAGTTCGAATCGGCATCGGCACAAAGAAAAACTAATTTTGTACATTCATTTCAATGAGTACAACAACCTCCCATTGTCATTATTTTGTAGCATTGATTGTTTGGCCAAATCACCAAAATGAAACGAGCAAAAATGTTAGTAACTCCCAAGAGATGGCGTTACACGTTTTTCAAGAGGAAGTAAGATTTTGACGTACCCGGTATGATGTGATTGTGACGTGATACCTACCATAGAGAGTACATTATATATACGATATTTACCTACTACCTACTCGCTCATCTGACAGCTACAAATCCATGTTTTTTTTATGTAAAGAAAATTGCAATTTTATAAGATTTCACCGTACTGTGTGTGTGTGTTTTTTTGTGACTGTTTAGACTGGGTTCAAGAGTATTTGATAATCAGAGGTGTGATTAATTGACAATAATTATCGTTAAATTCGCGATGTCTCTTTGGCAAGTCAATATAACGCGGTCGTTTGCTGTGTTGGAGCTGTAATGGTATGAAATTCACACATTTTCAATAGCATAGTTGTGTTAAAATGTTTATTACATAATGTAGTTAGCTTATATTTTAAAAGCTGTAATGCGTACCCACCAAAGAATAACCCAACTTTCACAATACTTTCATATTGGTCTAGACGGCCTTGAAATCTAATCTTGTCAAGTCAATGTCGTTTGTTTATCAAAATAGATATTTTAATTGGTTGTAGCTCCGTCTAGTGAATTTAGCGCCTGTATCCATATCAACATGCGAAAGAGCCTCGCTTTCAGAATATTGATTCTACATCAACTACGGTTTGCACGGCCCGCACGGCTGGGTTGTGTTGCTAGCACAATAATATCTGAAATATGACCACGATAACCTCATCACTTTTGTCGTGACTTCTATTTTCATGGGTCAGAACTCAGAATCTACCTAAGTAGGTACCTACTATTTATCAGTTATAATTGATTAAAAATAATTTCCTAATTAGGTAGGTAGGTACTTAGTTACTTCAAATATAATATCTAATGTCAGTGACACACAGTCAAGTAGGGATATTTTTCGGTGGTAGCAGTGGCAAGTTTCCTTTGTTTAGGGTAGGAGTGTAATGTAAAGCAATGGACCTGTATAGTTTGTTCTGTCCGTCAGTCTGTCTATGTGTCACAGCTATTTTATTCAAAAACTAAAACTGTACAGTTGTGCCACAGTTCAAAAACTTGTTACCGCTACAGTAGACAGTATTAATAAATTGTGTATAATGTTGTGTGAACATAATTATCAGCAACTTCCTACTTCATACTCCACAAGGGGTGATAAGCTAGTCGTTAGGATGTCTGCCTTCTTTGAGGGGATTGGAGATGGGCATTGGGCCTCTAACTTTTCAGAGTTATGTGCGTTTTAAACAATTTATATACTACTAGATGATGCCTGCGACTTTGTTCGCGTGGAATTAGGTTTTTAAAAATCCCATGGGAACTCTTTGATTTTCCAAGATAAAAAGTAGCCTATGTCCTCCCCCGGGATGCAAGCTATTGCTGTACCAAATTTTGTCAAAATCGGTTGAATGGATGGGCCGTGAAAAGCTAGCAGATAGACAGACAGACAGACACACTTTCGCATTTATAATATTAGTATGGATATCGTTTGCTTTACCAGTGAAGGAAAACATTGTGAAACATGAACGTGAACAAACATTGTGTTCTAAACCGCCGGTTGAGGCAGATGTGCGGCGGGCTTCTTTACAACAGTCTGGCCAGGGTTTTACCCTCAACAGCGGATTATAGCAAATTACTAAGGGGGTTTATGTGTAGTCCATGTGGAGCAAGTTACGGGTATAAGCTAGTTGGCAAATAAAAATTGCATTACGATTACATTAATATTATCTCATTCTCATTGCTCTTATGTAAACATAGCACACACTGTTATCAGCAGCTAACATTTTTTTTTATATTAGCAACATGTGACCCACCACATCCACAACTTGAATGATGATAAAACATATTCATGTAATGAGTAATCCATACTATCCATACTTCCATACTAATATTATAAATGCGAAAGTGTGTCTGTTTGTTTGTCTGTCTGTCTGCAAGCTTTTCACGGCCCAACAGTTTAACTGATTTTAATGAAATTTGGTACAGAGTTAGCTTTTATTCCGGGGAAGGTACTTTTTATCCCGGAAAATCAAAAGTTCCCACAAATTCCATTTACTTTGATAGATGTTGTTGTGATTTAGGATTTTAAAAATCCGAACTCTGTGATTTTCGAGATAAAAAGTAACGTACCTAACTATCTATTTATGTCGTCTCTGAGATGCAAGCGTCTGTACCTACCCCTCAAAATTACATAAAAAACCGGCCAAGTGCGAGTCAGACTCGCGCACTGAGCATTCCGTACTACAGTCGTATTTTTTTTTCATTTTGCTTTCATTATAAATCAAAAACTATTATGCATAAAAATAAGAATGTACATGTAAAGCCCTTTCATAAGATACCCCACTTGGTATTTTAATATTACTTTGAAAATTGAAAATACTACTTATTATGTTGATGAACACATTTTAATTTTTTTGTGATGTAACCACAAATTCACGGTCTTCGGATTTTTTACCCTTACATGTGCTATAGGACCTACCTACCTGCTAGATTTCATGATTCTAGGTCAACGGGAAGTACCCTATAGGTTTCTTGACAGGTAGACAGACAGACAACAGACAACAAATCCTATAAGGGTTCCTTTTTCCTTTTGAGGTACGGAACCCGAATAATAAGTAGAACAATAAAGAAATCCCAATTAAATGTTTGACATTTTAAATAATATGTCTATGGTGTTATTAACGTAAGCGGCTGACCTTATTCTTAGAACGGGCATAACGCTTTTGCCTAATATAAAAGTTGTTTACGATTCGTTTTGTTTTGTTCAGGAGTTACAAGAAATCGGGCAGACGCCCACCAAGGGCGACTGCAACTAGGTGAAGGCGTCACAGCACGTTACAAGTTCGTGATTCAAACGAGGTAAGAAACACCGCTTGCTACAGAAACTCGGTCATTCATAAAGGCTTAACCCACACAGTGCGCGACTAATGTATCCAACACGGTTCCTAAATATTTTAATATTAATTATTTTAAGATGAACTTCAAAGACGATGAACGATTGAAAGAGTTTCAAATTGCCGAGCACGCGTACAAGGCGGTGCGTTTTTTTTCTCTAGTGACTTCAAGTCTTGTGAAGTTGCCAACTAATCAACTCTATTAAATCTCAAAACGCGCGTTTAGGGGAGCTTGTATGAAATAATGAAATGTGACGTCATGACGTGCTTTTCTAATAATTGATAATTTAATTTGGATATTAAACTTTATTATTTAAGATTATTTAACTAACAGAGTAAGTGGATTTTACGTATTTTGGAAGACTCTCTATTCCATAATAACTAAGAAATAATTTATTTTTGAGCTTGTGCTAGGAGTAGTACGACAATAGTGCAATGGCCCACCCATTGCACTATTGTTTGAACCAGTAACATTTCAGATTTTCAGTCCGGTCCTCTAACCGTTGAGCTATTGAGGCTATAAGTTAATAGTTAGATATAGTTAGAACTATGAAAAGTTTCGGGTTGATAATAAATATATCAAGAAGAAGAAGAAGAAAAAAAGAATAAGAAAGTGAGTGATATCACTAGTGAGCCTTGACGGACGCCACATGTCGTCCTTATTGCTTGTACCTACCTATCACTAAGAGTCGAAGTCTTCGCGGATAGACATATTTTCCTTAATCCTTACCCAAGAAGAAGAACAATTTCCCGGTGAAATCGATCCCGTCTATTGACTACGGGCCTATCCGCACACTGACATCCTGATGTACAGTTTCGAATGTCGCCGTTGCGCTTTACGTAGGCCCAAGCCTTAAACTACTTACTGTGAACACTGATTCATACTTGTTTGCGCAGCTAACTTTCTTTTAAATACGCATTCCTTTGCGTAACACTTGTTTTGATTTAATATTGTGACACTGTAGATTTACTTTAAACGGCTGAACCTATGTATTTGTAACTTGTACATATTTGTCTTGATGATTACAAATGCAGTTAATTTATGATACTTAGTTTAATCGACAAGCAATACTTGATCTGTACAATTTCGTCATAATTTTGCAAAAAATCCTCCAGTTTGGACTGATCTCCCTGATTTATTTATTATATTATTATATTTAAATTATTATTATTATTTATATTGTTGTCCGTTCTTATAACACTTCGTAATTTTTAATTTTTAATGAGAAATGCTGTAGTTAAAATATATAGATTCCTAGTTTAGGAATCATTCTTTTGGATTCTGTAACGATAATAAATAATAACTTTTCCTCTAACTAAATGAGAACAATTTTATTAGGTAGGTAGGTACACTGAATTGGTAGTTAAGATAATATTTATTACTAGGTGATGCCAGCGACTTCGTTCGCGTGGATTTAGGTTTTTAAAAAATCTCGTGGGAACTCTTTAATTTTCCGGGATAAAAGTCCGAGATGTAAGCTAACGATAACGTAGTACTAAATTTCATCAAAATATAGGTTAAACCGTTGGGCCGTGAAAAGCTAGCAGACAGACAGACACACTTTCGCATTTATAATATTAGTATGGAAGTATAGATGTGGATTACAAGTACTGTATTTGTAAGTCAAGTAATTATCTAAATATAAATTTAACCCAGTCACAGAATAGATTGTCGAGGGAAAATTTTAATATGCTTATTTTTAAACGACTTATTCTTTATCTTCAGTTCTTTCAAAATAAATGATAATGATTAACCCCAAAACGGATAAATTACAATAGCACTTGACCGATTTTCGTTGGTGCAAGTGAAACTCTTTACAACCTTCACAAGTACGGCCGTTGTATGTTTACAAACAACGCGAGTTCGCACTTCGCTAGCGTGAACAGTGAATGCCACGTTGCCATAATTCTACTTCTTTATTTCATCACTTCATCGTATTTCTAGTTGTTGTGTAGTTAGTAATCACGTTCACATTGTTTGCATTCATATAAAAACTAGCTGATGCCCGCGACTTTGTCCGCGTGGATTTGGTTTTCAGAAATTCCGTGGGAAATCTTTGATTTTCCGGGATAGAAAGTTAGCCTATGTGTTAATCCAGGGTCTCCTCCATATTCAGTGTGTATATAGAAATATTTTTGCGTGATCTCAAATACTCTCACACACACACACACACACACACGCACTGTCGCCTTTATAATATTAGTGTGGAAGTGTGAATTACTTTCACATTGTTTGCATTCATGTAAAAATAGGTTCTTTGTGATCGCTTTCCTAATTGCTCAGAGTCGTGATCCCGTTCCACCATTAATCACATAATGGTAGGAGCTTTTTTGGGATAATGCGGTGGCCTCTCTTCCCACTTCCCAGATTCTTCCGCGTACAACTGTACTAAGAGAACGAGATTTAGAGTTATCAGATGTTAGTGATAATAACTAGCATCGACGGCGTAGCGTACCCTCTGAGGTTCGGAGAAAGGCCAAAGTCCGTTACCTATCCAGTTACTGACTTGGGTCAACTTGGGTCAATCAATAAGAGTAATTTATTACCTATTTTGAATAAATCATTTGACTTTGACTTTGACTTTGACTTTGTTGCTTAACAACCTCAATCGATTGATATGTGTCGTCACAACTAGGCGACATATCCCTCAAAAATAGGCTCGTTATCTACTTAATTTACTCATCATCACATCATCATAAACCGATAGACATCCACTGCTGGACATAGGTCTCTTGTAGGGACTTCCACACGCCACGGTCTTGCACCGCCTGAATCCAGCGGCTCCCTGCGAATCGTCTGATGTGGTCCGTCCACCTAGTGGGGGACTTAATTTATTCATAGATTAAATAATAATAAGTCACTTTTCTGGGTTAGTGCGAAGCAAATGCATTACCCTTTACTTCAAAGCAATCAAATTAGTTTGTCAGTACCTTGCATTGTAGATACGAGGTTTGATTATAAAAAATCATCGGATACTGACGGTATTAGGAAAGTGGAATGCGATAATCTAGAAAGTTCCAGCATGGCCTGAAAGCAGTTGGATCCAGGTCTAGAGCTATTAGAATGATTGGAACGAATGATGTTTTTCAACATCTTGCCCTAGAAGTTTAGTAGGCACACCTTCCTATAAGTCCCGCAAATTGCTATTGCGCTGGAACCATGTCTCATTAATATCGAAATGACGTCAGCTGAAATAAAAATATATCATCAGCTCGAAAATTCAGTCTATTGCTGACGGCACTAAAATGGCGGCCACGCGTATTAGCAATTTGCGGGACATATACCAAAATATACAAATACCAGTTGCGGTTATTGTGTTGATTTCTAGGCGAGTACACAATATAATACATACAATGAGTATGAAAATCATCATCATCATGATCAACCCATCGCCGGCTCACTACAGAGCACGGTTGTCCTCTCAGAGTGAGATTTGAGAAGAGTTTTGGCCATCGTCTACCATGTGCGCATAGGAAGATTTCACACACCATTATGGAGAACTCTCAGGCATGCAAATTTACTCATGAGGTTTACTCATGATATCCAATTACTTAAAACGCACATGACTCCGAAAAGTTAGAGTTGCGTGCCGGGGGTCGAAACCTCGACCTCCGATTAGAAGGCGGGCTTTCCTAACCACTAGGCTATGACAGCAATTGAGAGTATGAAAATACATTGATTTTGTTGCTTCAATTTCAATGGTAGTATTCAAATGATAAAGCCATGGATATCCTATTGTTGGAGTCTAAAAGCACGCAATTATGTCCGGTTGCCGAACAATGCTTGAGTATTTTTAGATTTATTTCTGACTAGCTTATGCTCGCGACTTCGTCCGCGTGGACTACACAAATTTCAAACCCCTATTTCACCCCCTTAGGAATTGAATTTTCAAAAATCCTTTCTTAGCGGATGCCTACGTCACAATAGCTATCTGCATGCCAAATTTCAGCCCGATCCGTCCAGTAGTTTAAGCTGTGCGTTGGTAGATCAGTCAGTCAGTCAGTCAGTCAGTCACCTTTTCCTTTTGTATATTTAGATTTTTCGCATACAAAGGAGTCTTGGCGGATTTTCAGAGCATATTTTATCAGCGAAGATCACACTGAAAGAAATGTTTTGTATACAGTTACAAAAACTTTGGTTACTGTTTACACAAAAAAAGTGACTTGCAAACTATGTTTTACTAGCTACAAAACTGACTTTTGCTATTTGAGTTGAGGTACTAGTTGCTAAAGTTATTTTGTTGAAGTTAATTGAACTGTTTTACTGTTTTTAAGCGACCAGTTTATGAACGTATAACACTCCATCTTCTTGTTAAGTACTTTTCGATTTTGTATCTTTTAAGCAACCTGCGCCCTACTGGTACCTTTACTGTGCGTTTGTTATTAACAAGTCGATATGTTGTTAATATGTTAAATGTTTCGTATCAATTTAACAAACTGTTTACCTACTGGTAGCCTAATGGTGTGCATTTGGTTACAAAACACTTTGTCAACGGATTACTATTTTTTATTGTTACTGATATGTGAACAGTGTGATTGTTATTAAGATATCTTGGTGTGTTAGTAGTTACCAAACTGTTTAGTAATATGTAACTAAATTAGTTGAGTAATGGTAGGGAACTGTTCAGTTATAAATAAGAAACCTAGTTGAGTAATGGTATTATGGTTAATGAAATCTAGCTTATAGTATTTACATACTTATTTTTTTGCAGTAGATATAATTTGCAAGCTAAAATGTAAACCTATACCAATATTGTGTCTGTTTGTTCAAAAACCAACAAACCCATCGGTACATTTACATTTCAGCAACAAACTACATCGGTTACAAAAAAATAAGAATAAAGATACTATTACAAGCTAGATTTCATGAACCGTACCATTACTCTACTAAACAGTTTGGTTAATTAATATTGGCTAAAGTTACTGATTTGAAATAAAATTATACATTACTTTCTACTTATTTATTTTTCGTTTCACATACATAGGTAGTATACTTAATCAAAATTGACAATCTCAATATCAAAATTAAAAATACAAACCTATAAAACTTACAGATGAAACATAAACATAGCTTTTAATATGAGACGATTTTCCAGAATTAAAAAGGGCACGTTTTCCAATGAGCAGTGGCTTCTTGTATGAAATATCTATTTTTTATCCTGGAGGATGGTTTGACCCGCTTCAGTATTATTTATAACATAGCTTCGAAATAGCATTTTACCTTAATTATTAATCAGTTATTTGAGTTATAGTCATAAAAACAAGTCTACAAAAATTTAATAATATTATGATGTCATTTGTATACATTCAAAAATAACTCTATCATTAACAAAAATATTTTTAATCATCATAAATGAAATTACACAAGCTTTTTTAAGTAGGAAGGTATCTTCACTTGTAATTTGACAGCAATTATATAATATTATGCATTATTCATTAAATATGTTTTCATTAAATTGGCATTAAACAAATAAAAATTCAACCTTACTAAAGTACCTACCTACCTGCAAAACTTATTTATACATACACATTCTGTATCTGTTCTGTTTCTGGAGCTCCAAATCATCTGAAGTATGGTTTTGTTGTAGTTGCTTTTTCTATATTTTCATCCACAGGACAGGACACTGAAAAAATTAAACAAAGAATTAATTTATTTAGAGAAGGACGACTACACCAGAGAGCTAAATCTACACTCGCACATGCTAAAAAGATTGTACTTACATCACTTTGCTGGTCTGACGGAAAAGCATATTTTTAACTGTGGATAGTTGTTTTATCAGTTTCTCTGTGTCCAATCATAGGTACCAGTTCCTTTGTTGTCCTCGGCCAACATTAACAATGTTTCAAAGTCAATGCCATGTTCTAGAAATAATTGTAAACATAATTCAGAAATAATGATTAAATGCTGATACACACTAAGTACCTACATAAAAAACACGCAACACTGTACATATCAAACCATTTAAAACGGGCGGGACAAATATAATATCACTTGTATTAAAAATGCGAAAGTATGGATATTTGTTAGTTCCACATTCCACTATCACGCCTAGGTACACTAAAATTTCGATGAAATTTGGCACACAGACAGTTTATAAACCGTCCTTTATTATACCCTACTATGATTTATGTACCTACTTTGAAGGTCTAGATCTAGATATTCCTACAATCAGGATCAGGGTGTCGATAAAGGGGCAGCCCACGACGACGGGACTATTTTAAGTTAAATTTTTGTATGGGCAGAAAAAAGCATGATGTAACCACCATACAACTACCTATTACCTACTTTGAATATACTTACTACCAGCGTACATACCTTTAAATTTCGGAATGTACATCTCGAGGCCCCACGACTTTAAATAATCTTCTATGATAATATCATAGAAGATTGATATTGTCAGGCTCAGCCAGCTTTGTGCCTACGTCAGACACTGCCGCCTCCGCGAAGTCGCTCATGTTCTTAAATATTCGGCCAGGCGCTGTACGGTACAACTTTTTTACGAAAACCATTAGGCACCTGTTGTAGAAACCGTACTGCACCGTAGAAACAATAGTGTAAACACTAATTACGAGGCACTCCTTTTGCTGACTCCAAATAAACACACTCACTGATCACTGAATAAAATTGAAACAGGAGTCGTACAGGCTAAAATTTCAAAGAAAGTTTGATTGTTATTTTTGAAATTGTTAGATTATTTGTAATTAAAGTTTGACTATATTAATATAGCATTTAGTACGGTTGTTATCAGTAAAATAAATAGGGTATCACATGTAAAACCTTTGTAGATAATAAATAAAGTAACATGTTATTATCAAATTTATTAAGCTTTTTAATGTCTACAAAAGTTTGGTAATTCACTAAATGTACACGTTTTGTAAAATATGATCAAATATTAAATAAATAATAAGCAAATAGTTATGTTATGTATTAGACATCGGTTTTGTTGCTATAGAAAAACTAATTGGTTTACGTTTTTTCAGTTACTAGTAACCAAACGTTTTGTAACTAATTAACCTACTACATTAACCCAACTGCCTTTGAGAACACACACTAAACTAGTTATGTAATAAATAGTCAAAGTTTATTTATTAACGACTAAAGTTTGTTTAAAATTTAAGCAACAAAACTAGTTTGGTTGATTCTTTTTTTCAGTGCACGGAAGTCGAATAAAATGATTGTTTATGTACATTGTTACGTGCGTCGCATCATCTTGCTTATTTTGTGTAATAACTTTAGTATGCGACAGGTCGAGATGGCAATCGGGGAGGGAACGTCCCGTACACCCGCACAACCCCCGCGCTAACCCGGTGCGGGCGAGCGTGGGTGACGTGTGGGTGTGCGGGGCGTCCCCCGCTTTATAACCCGATTGCCTTCTCAAGCTGTCGCGGACTATTATATAGGTAATGCCTACCTACTTGCTAATTTTTTTCATAATAGGTAATCATACTGAAAAGTTATCATTTTGAGTGCCTTATGTTTTGTTCGTGGTATTTGTTAGCTCTCCTAAAATATTCGTACCGACGACGGACGTACAAAAATAGTAGTTTGGTATGACTCAGTATGAGGACCTATTTACTATTTCTCTATTCGAGAAAAATACTGAAAATATTTTCTTTATGGTAGAAAATTACTTAAACCCAAAAAAAAATCGATTGAGAAATAGGGTTATCTGAGATATCTTTCTCTTCGCTATGCGACTACATCCCATCCGACTAACATCACTATTGTTTGTAACAACCAACAACTGTTTAAAACTTTTTGATATTAAACTTATTTATTGATTTATTGTCTTCCTTTTACTATCGTTTATTGACCTGGATAGAAGAAACAAAGGTACTTTAAAATCAGACAGTAATTACCTGTAAGCTGTTTTAAATGAAACTGTGTCTTTCAACTTTCTATGTTACGCAAGTGTTTTGCGTTTGTTTTTGAACGAAACAGTGTCATAATCACCGCAAGCGAACTTGTTTGCATCAAAGGACTCTTGCTGACGGCAATTTAATGATTCAACAACATTCTGAATAACTGATAAACAAAAACTGTCATCTACGCTATTTGCACTAACTATCTACTATCATACAAATTGTAAATGCTTCTTTTAAAATAGAATAGACTAGGCAACCGCGAGTTCTTTATTTATAGAGAGGGAGCCAGCGCGTGCCAGACCTTCGTTATTTTATAAAAACTGAAAGTATTGTCCCCAACACAGGGAGGAATGATCAGCGACTATGAAGTTTCAATTATGGTGGTTTTAGGAGATATCAATAAAGGTTTAGGAAAGGTTAAAGTACATATAAAGTCTATTTTTTTATATTTTCTTCGGAGAGTATTAGAAATCACGTCATGCATCGCCAGACACTTAGTGTCATGAGAACCCCCACCGGGCAATCTAAAACTTTAATAATTGATTAAACATTAAGTGTGTCTGGCATGGGCTGCCACCATACTAAGTGTTTATTACCACCTGTTATCTCCCAAAGCCACCAAGATCCAAACTTCATAGTCGCTGATCGTTCCTCTTTGTGTTGGGCACAATACGCAAAGAAACTTTCAGCTTTTATAAAATAACGAAGGCCTGGCAAGCGCTGGCTCTTAGTCATTAGGTGTGTTAATAGATCAGACTGATTTAAAAAAAATACATTTCAGTTCTTAACTGAAATGTATTTTTTTTTAAATCATATTATGTAGGTATTGCTCTCATACATTTGCGAACAATAAAAGATAGGTTTAGGCCATGTTTAGGTCTATCGTTAAAAGAGTGAAGTGCTGAAAAAATTGATAGATTCGCGCAATAGTTTTTGGATAATCTTAAAATACGATCTTTCAGCTTGATGCCTTCGATATGTTGGTATTCCTCAGATGTTTTTATAATGCGTTGATCTTGTGTTAGTGATTATTTAACGTCATGTTTTTCGCGGCAAGTAAAAATAAATTAAGAAAAAGCAAGAGGAGTATTCTGATTTGTAACGTCGTCGGTCGACAGTCTACGCGCCGGTGTAGAATGCGAGTGTCTTGCGCAACGTGTTTTGACGGCGAAGCATTGCTTCATTGCACACCACCTACATAACAACCTAGGTACTTTTACTCGTTACACGTTTTCCAACTGAGAGCACTGTGGTCTGTGTGTAATTCCTTCGCTTAGATGTTAGATAGTTTTGCTGCTGAGCTGTTATGTAATGCGAAATGAAACTACAAAGTACAAACTCTTATTTAGGTAGATATAAGTTATAACCTACTTCGAAACAAATGCAGAGAATTTGTCTCTAAATCTGTTCATTTATCCTGAACCCTGTTGGTCGTCCTCACCACCTCGTTGAGAGCTTGGTGTATTCATAGATCATGATCCCGCTGGGTTACATAAACACCATAGTCGAATTTTTAAGATTTCTGAGCTGCCAGTTTTTTCCGTAAAACAAATAGTGTTGGGACAAAGATTGTCTTTGATGGCAATTTTTTATACAGTTCATAATTTTAACAGTAGGTACCTAGTCGAATTTTAGTTTTGACTTTTATTGTACTCATTAAGAGGTTTCCAAATATAATAGATAAACGTTTATCATATTATTAGGATCGAATTCCACGCGTTCAAAAGTTTTGAAATTCCTCCCACAATTTCAGAACGCTATGGAAATCCAGCGATTTCGAAAACATAAACACGTGGGTGATTTCGCGGGTAACAGCTCTCTCTCTCTTGGTCGATTCTTCATTGATCATTGTTGAAGATCGTAGTCCTGACGAGATCCAAGCCTTTAATGAATCAGCTATTTCAGTCATCTAACCAGTCTATAGGAGATTTTGCAGAATTCGTCAGAGAACTGTAGCATACATATAACATTTAGTAAATTACTTAAGAGTATGTGAGTACATACTATATAGTCTATTATAGTCGATAAAAATCATTATCTTACAGTCCGTGGGTATGTAATACTTGCACCACTGAGTCGGAGAGTCAGAGCTAAAGAGGTCACTAAACAGGATCTGAATGTACCTACCATTTGGCGTGCCGTGTCGACAGCCTTGCCAGAGGCGGTGTTTTTGCAAAACAACGCTAAACCATTGCAACATATTGTAACCACTGCGCTCTCTCTTTCCCACCGTGTGTTTGTTTACAGATTAAGAGAACTAGCGGTTCTTTGTCTCTTATTTATATATTTATTTTAATTTGATGACAAATAACCCCTTGACCACGATCTCACTAGGGCTTGAAAAATCTGACTATTTTTGAGCTCCGGAGTTGGGTTTTGATGCTGAGCGTTCGAAGTCCGGAGTTCCGGACTTTCAAAGCTTCTCAAACTTTCATTAAAAAAAATTTATGTGATTAAATAACGCGTTTGATTTGAATATTTCTTGCGCTTAAAGTCTAATAAGCATTAAATAAAACAAATCAGTTAGAAAAATGAAATGGAAACTTTATTTTACGACCTGGTAAAATTATTGTAGTAAGATTTTTCTTTTACATTGTTTTGTTATGTTTTCTATCGATAAAATTGGATAAGTGTTACCCTATTTCATATGTACAATTTATGAAGACAACTGTATTGGGTAAACGCTGAAAAAGCTCAACTTTTTTCTAAAAATATGAAAGTAGAAACTCTGATCTGTAATCTTATGAAGCTTCGGAGTGACGCCAAAACCAAAATTCCGGAGTTCAAGCCCTAGATCTCACTCGATGATGCAGTCTAAATGGAAGGGATACGGCAAGTTTTTTAAACCCATATCCCTCATAAGCGGCATCGTACCGGAACGCTAAATGAAGCCTCCGAGGCCTCATTTGACTAGACCAGAAACATTAGAAAATGGATACAATGAATTATGAAGTAACGGATCTCCTCTCAGAGTGAGAAGGATTTTGGCCATAGCGGATTGACAGACTTGGCACACCTATGAGAACATTATGGCGACATGCAATTTTCCACACGATGTTTTCCTTCACCGTTAAAGCGAGTGATATTTAATTTCATAAAACGTACATAACTTCTAAAAGTTAGATGTGCAGGCCCGGGATCGAACCCCGACCCCAAGAATAGGAAGCCGACGTCTTAACCACTAGGCTATTACCTCTTACTGTATACTTATGCTTCCACTTAAGCCTGTTTATTTATCCATACTAATACTAATATTATAAAATGCGAAAGTGTGTCTTGTCGGGACTTTCAAAAACCTAAATCCACGCGGTCGAAGTCGCGGGCATCATCTAGTAATTAATATTGTGCAAATAAAACAGGTCAGAAAAACTTAAGCAGGTCAGCTCCAGTCATCCGATTCCATTACATTACCTACACAATCTTTGTTGTGCACACTAATTTGCTTTCGGCAAAAATACAGGTGTTTACTGTTTACAAATCGGCTGTTTTTTCCACAATATTGAAGTCGTTTCCTGGTTCACTTTGCGGTTCAAAAAGAATTTTTACTTTTTTATGTAGGTAGTAAAGTAGGTACTTAAATTTTATTTTATTTTATTTTATTTTATTGGTTAGCCAACAGATAGTACACATATTATAAAATAACAATTACAATTCACAGAGAAAAAATTAGAGTGTACACCCAATTACTGGCAAACCGGCATGCATTTTAAAAGTTTGCAAGTGCGGAATTACCAGTTAACTTAAAGCTAAAAATATAAATATGAAAAAAATAAAAAATATAAACACTGCAATTTACAATAGTACTAAATATTAAATACTAAATATTACATAAAACAAGAAAAATAAGATAAATTACGAAGAAGCATACGAGTTTATAATGCTGCATCAATATACTGATGCAGCATTTTTTTTGTACTGCTGCAAGGAGAGTGAATGAGGGTCTATTATCATATTTTTCGCAGTTTTAAAAAGATTATTATGTTCGCGACATATTCTAATCAAGACATTGTTTTCTCCTAAGTTTGTTCTGCATCCTCTTATAATATAAGGCTTGTACGTAGAAAATCGCGAATTTTTACGGGGCACAAAAAATTATTTTGCGTAAAATGTTTGGGCAGTCAATTTCATAATTTAAAATTTTGAACCGAAGTACCTGATCGGATACCCAGCGTCGGTTTTCAAGTGACATTATTTTAAAATAGCTCAGTCTTTGCCTGTAAGATGTTAATTCTGCTTTTTTATTCTGATGTACCGTTAACAGAAAAAGGAATCGTTTTTGAACCCTTTCTATTCTTAATATGGGGTCTTTATAGGATGGATTCCAAATGCTGGAGCCATATTCTAGTAAGCTGCGAATTAAGGCAGTATAAACCACTTTAAGGGCCAAACACGACTTAAAAGATTTGCAGTTGCGCCAGATAAAACCTTACCCTCTAACAAATAAACCTGGAATAGCGGTGGAATAGTTATACTCTGTTTTGTCTTTCTCTGTCATCAGTAATTTGACATTTGAAGGAAAAAGACAAAACAGAGTATAACTATTCCACCGCTATTCCAGGTTTATTTGTTAGAGGGTAATAGTTTATAGCATTTACTGACTATTCCGTCTATGTGCGTGTTGAAGGATAGTTTTTTATCAATAATAATGCCTAGGTCTCTGATCTCATTAACTTCATCCAGCAAAAGGCCATTAAGTGTATATGAAGTCTGAAGTGGCATACGTTTTTTGGTAAATTTTATATGTAGACATTTCTTAATATTAAGTGGCAGTTTGTTTTTAGCAGACCAATCTGAGATAGAATTTAGGTCATTTTGAAGAGCTAGAGAGTCTGATGTAGCTTCAACAGCTTTAAAAATCTTTAAGTCGTCAGCAAATAGTGAATAATTGGATGACTTTACATGGTCACACAAATCGTTTACAAAGACTAGAAACAAAATAGGGCCTAAATGAGATCCCTGCGGAACGCCTGATGGGACCTTAAATGGAGCAGATTCATAACCGCAAACAATAACCTTTTGATGTCTTCCCGACAAATAAGACTTAAACCAGGAAAGTAGATTGCCTTGAATGCCAGCAGTGTGTAGCTTATTTATCAATATGGAGTGGTCAATACGATCAAAAGCTTTACTTACGTCCATATAAACAGCATCCACCTGATGTCCCTTATCTATTTCATGAATAATTTGTGTTGTATATTCAGTCAAGTTAGAAACTGTAGACATTTTATTACGGAAACCATGTTGTTGAGGGACAAGAATGGATTTTAAATGGAATGAAATAAACGGACAGATCAGAGATTCGAAAACCTTACCAAAAATAGATAGTAGGGAAATAGGCCTATAATTTAAAATGTCATCCGCTTGTCCACTTTTTAGGATTGGCACAACATTAGCAGATTTCCACTTTTCGGGAAATATTCCAGTGGCCAATGAACGATTAAAAATACAGTATAACGGATAAGACAGAGGTGCAGCGCAGTTTTTAATAAAGATAGCCGGTAATTTGTCAGGACCTGCTCCTTTATTTTTATCTAGTTTTTTTAAAGCCATTTCGATTGACTTGAGGTCTAGAGATATTTTAAACAAAATATTATTACCTAAATATGTATTAGAAGCTGTCGTAGGAGCATCATTTAACGTTGGGCTACTATCATTATGATCCGGTTGCGTGTAAACTGAGGAGAAGTGTTCAGCGAAAGCACCGCAAATAGATAAAGGAGATGTTATTTTTGTTCCGTTAAATACCATTTCACTAGGAATAGTTCCTCGGTTCTTTCTTTTAGACTTTAAATAAGACCAAAGTACTTTCAGGTTATTTTTACAGATTGATTCTTCAATACTTTTTTTGTAATTAGCGTAGCACCGATCTATTGAAACGTGACACCTTTTCCTGGCTTCTACAAAATCGTACTCTTCGAGGGGACATTTAGTTTTTTTATATTTAATACGGTGTGATTCCTTTTCCTTAATTAACCTGATAAGATTGTTAGTAAACCAAGTTGGATATGAACCTCGTTTCGCAATCAGTTTGGGAACGTGCTTGTCTAAAAGACCTTTGATAACTGTGTAAAATTTATCGATCATCTCATCGACAGAATCATAAATGAACAGAATATATGAAAACAAGGACAGTGGACACTGTCGCGAGTGAATGTATATAAATTTTTAACAGTCTACAATATTATGCTCAAGATAATAATATTTACATACTTACATAATTTTGAAAAAATACAATCAGTGGGGACTGTCGACAAAAGTGAAAACTTAAAAATATGAAATACTTAATATTGGTTTTCACTTTTCAAATTAATTGTAATGTCTACAAAGTATATCAAAAATTAAATTTCTTAATTTATAAATTAAAATTAACAAATATAATAATTATAAATTAAAAAATGTTTTCAAACGCGTCCCATCTTAGGCCACATCATCACTTCCCATCAGGTGTGATCGTGGTCAAGCGTGCGCCTATAACGAATAAAAAAAAACCTATCGGCACTACGAGCGTTATTAACATTAGCATGTCGGTGACGCCTTGAACTTTTCATCCATCCTTAAATTGCCCAACGAGCCTAGAGAAGTTTTCAGTGTTTTCACTTCAATCAAGTCGAGTCAGTAATTATGGACTATCAAATAAATAATCCATTGATTTTAAGCTTATTTCGTGGTTTAACGACATATTGTATTGTATAAAAGTGAAAAGAACGAGAAAGAGGGTAGATCGGTACTGCCCATGAGGCTATGACAGCCCGAACTTTCACCTCTCACAGCACTGCAGTCCCGTCGTGACCACGACTCATGCAATTGAGTCGAAATATCGGCAGTTAAAAATTGTCTAATTAATCGTGGTATGTACCCGTTTTCTACAGGAATATATAAAGGGAAAAGCTGACCGACTGACTAATCTATTAACGCACAGCTCAAACTACTGGACGGATCGGGCTGAAATTTGGCATGCAGATAGCTATTATGACGTAGACGTCCGCTAAGAAAGGATTTTTGAAAATTCAATCCTTAAGGGGGTAAAATAGGGAGTTTAAATTTGTGTAATCGCAAGCATAAGCTAGTATACAATAAAATAATCCATTCTTAATATTCTACTTATGTGCAAAATGCAACCCTAAACGGGATTTTTCCTTCCTATGAGACTAATTATTACATTTATTTACATTTACGGAAAAAAGCATATTTAATTTGACGAGTTTCCTGTTTACTTTGTTCCGATGTGCTCAGCGTTCGCTGTGATTGTTGTAGCAAATATTATGTAACCCATTTGTCGCACCTACGACTATCCTTCATTTTCTATGTTCAAAATACAACCGCAGGATCTTCTTGCTTCCTAATTTAATTTAATTTAAATTTAAAACAACTTTATTGTTACTAGAGGTACTATTTACATTCACGGAAAAAGCTAGTTTCCTAGCCTAGTGGTTCCGATGTTCTCAATGTTCGCTGTGATTGTTTTTTATTTTAAAGAATATTAGCTAAGTTAATTGCTGACTAATAAGTATTCCCCTTTCCCTTCCAGTTAAGCGTGCTAGGAGTAGGTACGACAATAGTGTAACTGGTGGGATTTGAACCGGCGACCATTCGGTTTTCAGTCCGCTCCTTTAACCGTTGAGCTATCGAGAATATGTTTGTTTCTATAGTCTTATACGTGGTTCATGAGAAGTGACGTCCGCTTGTTTGTTACTCAATGCTAGGCCGTGGCAAGGTCGTCGCCTCAACGCGCCGCGCTATCACTCACGTGGCTTGCAACGCTGCGAGTCTCATGACTGCCATTGAGACCTACTTACAGTGCACGGTACGGCCTGCCCACGAACTTTCCACTGAGCGGTAGAAACTAGAAATAGTTGTATGAAGTACACCTTCCCGCTAGTGCTATTCATACCACTCTTGTTGTGGGTGGGTGGCTAGGTCCCTTCTCTCACAATACAACAAATGTAATATTGAGCAGCTTTTTCCCGCAACTTCGTCCGCGTGGTATAATTTATACACTACTACATACTCGTAGATGATGCCCGCGACTACGTCCGCGTAAGATTCGGTTTTTTAGGGTCTGTCTGTCAAGAAACCTATAGCATTGACCTAGAATCATAAAGTTTGACAGGTAGTGCCTTATAGCACACGTAATGGGGAAAATCCGAAAACCATGAAATTGTGGTTACATCACCAAAAAAATATGTTCATAAACAAATAATTAGTATTTTCCATTTTCAAAGTAAGATTAATATAGGTACCATTGTAGTATCAAAAACGTACGGAAATTTACCGTAGTGCGCGCTAACTCTTAGGATATAGCACTCGGGGATAATGTACATATATCAGTCCTCATATCTATCCTAAATACCTATATCAGTGACAAGTTTCAGAATCGGATCATTAGTTTTGGAGATCGTCTACATCCAAACATAATTACAAAACTTTATTATAATATTACTGTAGACTCCCGCGCGCCGCACCGCCTCGCTTGTCGCTCCGCTCACATCATCGATGAAAGTATGTAATTGTGAGTAGGTGGTAAGGATTAGACTCTTTATATGGCTTTAGCTATTATGTCAAAGAAGCAAGAAGTAATAATAGCGTAAATATTAGAGATGGTAAATAACGCTCTGAAAGTATTGTTATTGTTGTTGATTTTATTTGAACTGGTAAATAGATAAAGAGGCCAAAACATAAAATTCCGAATACATATTAGTTTCCGGAAGACAGAGAATCTGTGTTCAATTAATCAGTGTTATTTGAATTATGAACTACTTACTAGATTCTTATAACGTTACTGACAGACAATTCTATAGAGCTTACAAACTGAACTACACTTTCATTATTCAGTACCCTTATTATAAATAAGAAAGTGTGTTTGTTTGTTGGTTTATCCCTCAATCACGTCGCAACGGTCCAACGGATTGACGTGATTTTTTGTATGGGTATAGATAAAGGCCTGGAGAGTGACATTGTCTTTGTCTTTTTAAGCCAGAAAATCAAAGAGTTTCCATGGGATTTTTTAAAACACCTAATTTCACGTGAACGAAGTTGCGGGCATCGGCTAGATAATCATATCAATCATCATACTCAAGTAAGTAAGCTAGAAATTTCATGCGAACTGTTGACTGAAATTGTTAACTCAGAAGTACCTACAGTTGCACAATTTCACAAAATATTAGCGTATACAATTTAGTAGGTCGTAGCTCGTGTCAATCAGCGTCCAATGTTTTGAAATCGTGTCACAAGACCGACAAATTGTCATTTGTTTTTTCTTGGTTTCACACAATAATAAATTATCGAGTGTGCTCAAGCTAACATAGGTGGCCAATGATCATAAGAAGATGATCACTTCATAACGATATGCCAACTAATATAATTGTTTTTTTATTTTATTTTATTCAGATACAAGTTAGCCCTTGACTGCAATCTCACCTGATGGTAAGTGATGATGCAGTCTAAGATGATAGCGGGCTAACCTGGAAGGGGTATGGCAGTTTTTATTAAACCCATACCCCTTTGGTTTCTACACGGCATCGTACCGGAACGCTTAATCGCTTGGCGGCACGGCTTTGCCAGTATGGTGGTAACTAGCCACGGCCGAAGCCTCCCACCAGACCAGACCAGAAATTTAGAAATTATAAAATTCCAGGAATCCCCCTGCCAGGAATCGAACCCTCCCTCCCTCCCACTAATAAGACCACAGCGCTCACCACTGCGCCAGGGAGGTCGTCAACAGTATTTTACTTTTATATTTTCTGTGTTTTGTTTTTTGTACTTACTGCTATTTTGTTTTGGTGTACATTATCATCATGAGCAACCCATCGCCGGCTCACTATAGAGCACGCGTCTCCCTTCAGAATGAGAAGGGTTTTGGCCATAGTCTACCATGCTGCCAAGTGCGGACTGGCAGACTTTACACATCTTTGAGAAAATTATGGAGAACTCTCAGGCATGCAGGTTTCCTCATGAAGTTTTCCTTCACCGTCAAAGCAAGTGATATTTAATTACTTAAAAAGCATATTTACCTACGAATAGTTAGAGCTGCGTGCACGGGATCGAGCCCCCGACCTCCGATTAGGAAGCGGACGTCCGGCCCAGTATCTGGCTATCACTGCTTGAATCCATACTAATATTAAAAATGCGAAAGTATGTCTGTCTGCTATCTTTTCACAGCCCAACAGTTTAACCGATTTTGACGTGGTACAGAGATAGCAAGCATCCCGGGGAAGATCAGGCTACTTTTTGTCCGGAAAATCAAAGAGTTCCCACGAAAAAACCTAAATCCACACCAAAGAAGTCGTGGGCATTATACTATTTGGTATACACAGATAGCTTTGATATGCACACAGTTATGATATACACAGATAGCAGAGTTTGGTATACAGAGATAGCTTGCATCCCGTAGACTTATATAGGATACTTTTATCCTGGAAAATTAAAGAGTTCCTACGGGATTTTTAATAAACTGAAACATACGCAGGTGACGTCGCGACTCGCAGGCATCATCCAGTAAAGCATATAATAATCATTTCAAGATGGTGAAAATAAACGTTGTTTACTGTTTATCGAAGGCGCATAAAATCTACCTATTCATTTGTTTGCATCCATTCCGTATTCAATGATCTGCGAATGTCTCAAATCTCGATGTTTCTCTTGTCATCATTAGGCTTCGATCGCCTTCTATTTCTATATACACGTTAGCACCTCATTACTTTCAAGTGGGCTAAGGTCGCGCTCTTGCATTTTTCATCTCACCTACTTAGTTTCCATTTAAAAACAATGCAGCTATTAAACCTAGGCCAATGCAGTCGCCAATTCGGCGAGTGTGTGTATGAAAAAACATTTGCTATAATCTTCTTGTTTTTTGAAACATTTTTAAGAATTTAAGATATTTTTGGATAGGTTTAGGAATGAATTCTATGTTCGCAAAGAAGACTGACTTCTTAGGATTATGTACTAGTTGTGCATATTACCTACAAATACCTATATAATTAATGTATTACGTAATTAATGTACTTGATCATATTATCGTAAATACATATATAAAGTTTTTTTTAGGAGAAAATTCATCATGAACGAACACAGTATGCATTTCTGTTAACAGAAGAATAATTGTATATACTTTATACCAGATCGTTGTGAAAATATTTTGCTTGTGTTGTGCTGCCGCTGCGTTTTAGAACTAGGTCAAACTTGGAATAAACAAACCGCATTCAATGTATTTTATCAGATTTGATTGTCCTATATTCATGCACATATACACACACACGTATGCATGCTGACGCTGATATTGTCATGAAAGAGCGGTCTTCTAACACAAGAGTTCCTACTCCTAAAGAAGGCTCCAAGCTCTTTGTGTTCATTCGAAGGGATTAGTAACCCACTCTTCCTGCTACTTAAAGGGTAATCCCGATATTGCGTGAAATATATGCTGTCTTCTAATGTAAAACTAAATGACACGAACGTATAGATCTTGCTAATGATAAGATCTACTTATTTTTTTTTGGTTATGATTTTGTACCTATAAATCTTCAAATAATGTGCTTAACTGGCGATTCGATAGGCGGTTCTACAAGTATTATAATAATATGTTAATCCCTTCGGACGAAGGCTTCACATAATTATGATAGAACTTCACGTGCAGGTAAGTTCGTTTAATAATTAATTATTTGAAATAAACTTTTTTTTAAACATATTTTCAAAATCGAACAGATGTTTCTACAATCTTTGCGGATACCTACATCGCTATTTAGGCAATGTTTAAACGAAGACAATAAGTTTCGCAATGATAACTGGAACAAATCAAACACAGGTTCGATGCTAACTGAGTTTAATGGTGATACGCCGGTACCCGCGTTTACATTATTATTTTTCCTACCTACTGATTACCCTGCACTTTTCCCCCCTTTTTAAACAGAAAATAACATAGTTATACATAACTAGACCTTTTTATTACGCTTATATGCTCGCAGAGCTCTAGCAGACGCGTCCGGGGGCGGCGGTGTTGGAGAGTGCACCTCAGGCGCCTGGGCCGAACCCTCGTCCCCGGACACACCGACAGCGTCTTCGAATGTAACGTCGGCATCGCTATCAACCGCTACCCTTTCGTCGGCATTCTCCCCCTGCTGCTCGGCTTCCTGACCGAGGATGCTAGTTCGAGCGAGAGAGTAACGATTTTTTTTATTTACTTTGATTACCTGATCTCGGTGTCTACGCCATTCTATGCCCTTACCAATATCTACTTTATAAGACACCGGTCCTGTCTGACTGACTACGACTCCTTCAGTCCATTTGTTTCCTTTAGAGGAATAATCTCGTGCCATGACCGTATCTCCAATATCTACTTGTCTCTGCGTACCCCCTTTCTGACTAATCTGGCGATCTTGTGCTGAGCGGACTACCGAAGATACGTCCGGACGCAACGCGACCAGTCGCCCACGCAATCGCCGGCCTAGCATCAGTACGGCGGGGGACACACCCGTCGTAGCATGTTCACAGTTTCTATATTGAAATAGAAATTTATTTAGGGCAGCTGATACATTTTCTTTAACAAATAAAGCGCGTTTGATAACTTTTTTAATGGTTTTCACCATATTTTCAGCCGCACCATTACCCTGCGGTCGATACGGTGCCGTCGTTACACTCTTGATGCCGTTATTAGCACAGAATTTCTTAAAATCTAAGGCGCTGAACGGGGGGCCGTTGTCAGTTACGAGCTGCGCGGGCTGCCCAAATCTGGCAAATAATGTCTGAAAGACCGAAATTGTCGACTCTGCATCCGTGCGCGTCATACCAATTACTTCTACCCACTTTGAATGAGCATCTAAGACGATCAAATATTTCTTACCCGCACATTCCGCAAAATCGGCGTGCACGCGTTGCCACGGACATAGTGGGTACTCCCAGGGGTGAAGTGTGGCGCGGGGTGGGGAGTCGCGGACTACCCGACATGCTTCACATTGTCGACATAAATCCTCGATGTCGCGGTCTAAACTGGGCCAATAGACATAGCTACGTGACAATGTTTTATTGCCACGAGTAATATGTCAACAATCGAGAGACGAGTGTTTTGAAGCCATATTACACGTTTTTATCACTGTTATGAAAACAAGTGAGCTTACAAACTGCATCTATTATTAAAACTAGCTTATGCTCGCGACTTCGTCCGCGTGGACTACACAAATTTCAAACCCCTATTTCACCCCCTTAGGGGGTTGAATTTTCAAAAATACTTTCTTAGTGGATGCCTACGTTATAATAGCTATCTGCATGCCAAATTTCAGCCCGATCCGTCCAGTAGTTTGAGCTGTGCGTTGATAGATCAGTCAGTCACCTTTTCCTTTTAATTATACTAGCTTATGCTCGCGACTTCCTCCGCGTGAACTACTCAAATTTCAAATCCCTATTTCATCCCCTTAGGGGTTGAATTTCCAAATTTCAGCCCGATCCGTCCAATAGTTTGAGCTGTGCGTTGATAGATCAGTCAGTCAGTCACCTTTTCCTTTTATATATTTAGATTATCAAAGTACATATTTTTTTTATATTGATAATAATTTATATATTTTTAACTTTTGCGTGAACTTTAAATAGAGAACCTCGGAACTAAGATTACGTTTATTTGCTCCGTATATTATTTAGAGATGAACATTAGATAGTATAGACTTACCTGATTGAATTCCGCAAGAAGCAAGCAGTTCATCGATTACTGACATGTAGTTAGGTACGTAGGATTACTCTTTTGTAATCTTTCATTACATTACAGACTGTAGTCTTTATATACGTGGCATTAAGAGTTACTTTACTTAAGGCGGACTTTGAGTTGCCGTTCTGTCATCACTGCGGGTTAGAATAGCTCAGCGGGCGGTTGTGTTGGCGCGCCTGCATGATTCACCCGGTATCTTGCGGTCGCCTATAGACGCCGGAATCTAGGTCGCTGCTTATGATGGTTTGTTTGGGTCCTCCCGAATTAGTTTGTAATAGAACAACCGTTACTTTCAGTTTAACGCCCTCTACCGACCTACTCTAAATTGTATTGAACTCAACTCGACTATCGTAGCTTATCCATACTTGTACATAATCTATAAATAGGTAATCCATACTTAATATTGTAATTGCGAAAGTGTGTCTGTCGGTCTGCTAGCTTTTCACGGTCCATCCGTTTAACCAATTTTAATGATATTTGATACAGAGTTAGCCTAGGTACATCCCTGTGACGGACATACATAGGTTGCTTTTTATTCCGAAAAACCCGAGTTCCCATTTCCACGGGATTTTTAAAGACCCATCCATTTAACCAATTTTTATAAAAGACTGACATAGGCTACTTTTTATCCCAGCTACTCGATTGCAGTAGAATGACAGCTGCAATGTCACGATCGCAATCACATCCAGATTGGTTGGCGCTCGCCCACTATTGGCTACAATGCATTGTTGCAACAAGAATCGCACAAATTGAGCCAATTACAACAATTGAGATTGTAATAATGCAAATGATTGATGCAGGTTTTACGAAATCGAACTACTTACAGAAAATCAGAGCTCCCACGGGTTTTTAAAAAACCGAAGTCCACGTGGATGAAGTCGCGGGCATAATCTAGTAAAGAATAAAACTAGCAGTTTGTGCTGTTATCTACTTAAATGAACCACTGGCAAATGACAATCACAATCGTTTCCAATTTTAAGTCAGTTGGAATTGGTTTGAAATTGCTTAATAATGTTGTCTAGCCTGATGAAAATCGTTCAGTAGTTTCAGAAGACACTTATGTATACCTATTTGTATATTGTGTTTGTAAACTGGAGAACAGTTTAAGCATATTAAAGCGCTTAGGAAAGTCGGGTCGGAATGGTACAAATAAATCACAATACAAGAAATAAAGTGAATCTGCAATACCTACAGTTGTAGGATGTATTCGAGTTCGCGTTAAAACATCTTCATAAGTGGTTTCTGCAATCGCTATTGAATAAACATAACATTTTCCTGTTAAATTAACCGAAGAACTGGAAACCCCGCAGGCCGCAGCATAATCTGCAATATTTAAAAACAGGCCAAGTGCGAATCAGGCCTCGCTATTTTAGGGTTCCGTATATTATAATTATGTTTTGGTCACAGCTTACAAACTAATTTATGAATCGTTGTTTTCACTATATGTTGTTTAAATGCAGGATATGTATAAACCGAAATTTCATATTCCTAACTAGTTTAGTTTCGAGATAGACCCCGTCACACTACTTAACGTTTGAAAGTTGTCAAAAACTGACATCTTTAAAACGTTAAAATTCAATTCAAGTTTTTGGTCAACCTTCTAACCAAATACAGGTTTATAACTCATTTTGCCTACGAGCTAGAGAGGCCTTTGACACGCAGACAGACAGCAGAGTGACATAATAGGGCTCCTTTTTACCCGTTGGGTACAGAACCCTTTAAACCACTACTTAGACGTAGCCCGTATTTGTTCATATATGTATACCGTAAAACAGAAAATATGTTGAAAAGTTTCCAGGTTTCTGTGTTAGTGCCCGCGTTCGTAACCTTAACACGGTTAGTTAATTATTGAAATTGGCATCTATTTTTAGTTTTACGAGGAACTTAAACTCTATGTTGTATAGACATGTTATTATCTACATCAATAAAGTGCTCTTTAAAAAAAACTTAATGGAGCTTAGCATGTTTCCGGTATTGAAATCATGAACTATGTTTATAATGGTATTTATGGTGGTCAATCGGGAATAATGTAGCTTTTTAATGGTGAAAGAATTTTTGAAATCGGTCCAGTAGTTTTTGAGTTTATTCGTTACAAACATACAAAAATACAAATCTTTCCTCTTTATAATATTAGTGTAGATAGTGGCCCGCCTCAACATGAGGCGGGTCGATACCCCACTCGATATAGTAGTAGTCTTACTTTGAAAGTTGAAAATACTAAGTAAGTAATTATTTGTATTTGAACACTTTTTTTGTGATGTAACCACAAATTAACAGTTTCTGGGATTTATTCCTTCACTTGTGCTATAAGACCTACCTGCCTGCCAAATTTTATGATTCTAGGTCAACGGGAAGTACCCTATAGGTTTTCTTGTCAGACACGATGGATAGACGTACAGACTAGAGGTGTCAAAAAATAATGTACCTAATAAATTTATTAAATATATAAATGTATTCAAGATATTCGTTTTTAGATTAAAACAAAATTGAATACAATATATAATAAGTAGTGAAAATTTGAGAAAATCCTTCCTAAAAAATAACTCAGGCGTTCGATCTTTGATACGCCGCGCGCGGCGCGACCGAGCGACGATATTAGAATAAAATATATTAGGTAGGTACAGCTGAATACAAATATCGTCGCGACTCGACGGTGAATAATTATTACATCGAATTTTCGTATTGGCCTGTTACATGTTGACTGTGATGATACGAGTATGCGGCTAGTATTTTTATCATTTTGTTTGTTTCGTAATAAATTTTGAATGCAGTTTTATTTATTTGTGAACTTGAGTGTCGATAAATATTTAATGCGAATAATTGTAATGTAGATTAGGCAAAATAATGTAGATTAGGTACATTTTTGTGTTGTGATTGATTTGTGTCGCGCGTTAATAATACCTATTATAGTAGATTTGTTCTTTTTGGAAATACTTGCGTCATTTTATAAATCGTATGAGAAAATGTTTTTCAAAGTGTAGGTATTATCATACATTTAAGTATTATAGGTAATAGGTTAGGTACGTGAAGTGGTATTGTTCTTTTTAGAAATCATCATCATCATTTTATAATTCGTATGATAATAAATATGTAGAAATGTATGATAATAAATATAGTAGTTACCTACTAAAAATATTTTTTTATAGGTAACTAGGTAAACTTACCTACCTATTGTATTGTAGGTATCTACTTGACATTGCTTTATCGTTCTACTTGTTTTTATTTTTACATACATAGGTAGGTACTAGGTACTGTATTCCGCGACAGGTTGAGATGGCAATCGGGGTATGAGGCGGGGGTGACACCCCGCACACCCGCACGTCACCCCCGCTCGCCCGCACTGGGTTAGCACAGGGGCCGTGCGGGTGTGCGGGGCATTCCCTCCCCGATTGCCATTTCGACCTGTCGCGAAGGTATGGATTGGGTACCTATTAAGAGTAAAATTTAAAATTTAAATCAATCGAGTTAAATACAAGCTATACCCTAGTTCTCGACCTTATTGACGGTTATGAGAAAGTTGTTTTTTGTCATATTCTTGTTCAGTAGGTATCATTCATAGATTGTTAAAATGTTGTTCCCTATGTCAATAAGGTCGGAAATCGCTTGCACCCATTTATCTGCTTGCGCCTCATGGTGAAATCGGTGCAAGCAAATCTCGACCTTATTGACGGTTATGAGAAAGTTGTTTTTTGTCATATTCTTGCTCAGTATAATTCATAGATTGCTAAAATGCTGTTTTCTGACGTATGTCAATAAGGTTGAAAATCGATTGCACCCATTTTTCTGCTTGCGCCTCACGGTTCAAGCATTTTTTTTTTTTTGTAACAAAATAATGTAACGTTAATAATTATTAAATATTTGTCTGTAACACGTGATAATATTGTGATACACACATGAACCTGTATTTGACACCTCTAGTACAGACAGACTACAAAGTGATCCTACTAGAGTTCCTTTTGAGGTACGGAACCCTATAAAACGGATCGTTATGGTGCAGTAGGTGGCCGGGTTGGAAAATAGGTCAGTTGCCCACGCTGCTACAGCACCCCGGTTTGTTTGGGTCCCCGGTATTGATTCCACGAGGCAGATGCCAAAGTGCGCACGCAGTGTGCCCATTATGTGCCAATGCAGTAAATGCATTTGTTTCGTAATACACTGCTGCCAATGTACATAAATGTGTTGTATATAGGCAACCGTTTGGCGCAGTGGTCAACATACAACCTATTTCAGGGGTCAAATGTTTGCATAGTCAATACAAATATTTATACAACAGTTGCATGACCTACTTTCGGCTTCACTACGCGTTGTCATGTATATTTGATTTGTATGATTTTGAAAGAACAATTTTTAGTGCTCTATTTATCTATGTTAGTACCAGTAGTTAGTACCTATAGATATGTACTGACCTAGTTGCAACATCAGCGCGATATCTATTGAATGCGCTAGTTAGGTATCTGGGTCTATGTCTTTAAAAGCTTTTTATTACATTATTTTATTCGTATGTTGTTATTCCGTCTAAATTGGTAGCTAATTTTTCGGCTATTTTCACAAGTCCGATTGAGTTTACAATGTGTTAGTTTGGTTGACAACCATCGATAAACTAGATTACAACATGATTTTGACCATTTTGATGGCCATTTTAAGCGTCTCTGATGAGTGATGAGGGAATATCAAAACTTTCTGCATGGCATATGGCCAGGTTTTTAAAATCCCGCGGGAACTGTGAACTCTTTGGTTTCTGGGATAAAAGTCTTATATCTGTCTCCAATAAGCAGGCTATCTCTGTGCCAAATACATGATGCCCGCAACTTTATGGACGTAGGTGTTTCTAGATTCCCATGAGAACTATTTCATTTTCCGTGCCAAAAATAGTATAATATGTCCTTCCCGGGGATGCAAGCCATTTCTGTACCAACTTTCATCAAAATCTTTTAGACAGATGGGCCGCAAAAAGCTACCAGACAGGCAGAGAGACAGACATACTTTCGCATCCATAATATTAAGGTATGGATAAGATATTAAAAAAAAAAATTGCGAGCAGGTGGGTCACCTGTTGTTAATGATTAGTGCCGCCCATGAACTTTTGCAGTACCAGAGTATATTAGTATGGATTACCTATGTCTAGATTCTAGATTATAATACAACAGTTGGCTGATGCAGCAAAAGGTGCGGGCACTTGTAAACCTTAGATAGTATATACGTTTTTAATTCACACAGTAATGAATATTACGGGCTAGCTACAAATGTTGGACGTAGGTCGTAGAGGTCGTATGCAGCAATAGGTGCGGGCACTTGTAAACCTTAGATATATACGTTTTTAATTCATAGAGTAATGAATATTACGGGCTAGCTACAAATGTTGGCCGTACGTCGTAGAGGCGTCTAGCGTAGGTTGTGTACATGTCAGTGGGTTGGCAAGTCGGCGGCGCTGCGACTGCGACATGCCTGCGACACAGAAACAAGTAGGCCACGGCTACTAGCTGCTTTGATACCGTAGTTATTTTGTGCAGTTTTATTTAATGACTCATTATGAAATTGTATGCAACCTTCGCACTAGACGTGGCTTATTAGAACCGTAGAAGGAAACTGACGATATCTTGAATCTTTCAGTTATTTTTAGACAGATTTGAAGATATTTCTGATATAAGCCAAATCTTTTTAATCGAATATCTTTCTTCTTTATTCTATTCCAAAAAGCCAAAGTTAACATGAGACGTAATTTTATAGTGCTAATTCAACATATGCAGTGCCTGTATATTGCCGTATCTTATTCCAGTTATTGGCGATTATTAAGTTAGAGTAGTATAGAGTAGGCTAATTTCTATGAATGATGCAAGTAGGTATGATGTGATATTGATATGCCCTTATTTCAATGTTTGTGTACGTATGTATGCACTCGTACATCTGTAATCTGTACCATGCGGTGCCGTGCGTTGCGTTTTCTCAGGATACGCACTGAGTAACTGTTTCTATTTAGGTATTGCATGTGCGTATTATGCGATCTACGTACCTAACTAGTATCTTACCTACCTATATTGAACGTATTGGTTCTTTTTAGACCTAGGAAAGCCAGACCAAGACCAAGTGCATGTAATGCATATATTAGATACCTATAGAGTATGTGTTGCACCATATTTTTTCTTGCGAATCATAATTATAACAATGCATTGATAACAACGCCTGATTCTAGCAATCATTTGGAGTCAAATTCAAATTCTATTATATTTCTTTTTTAATAATAAACGGTTTACAGGTTTTAATGTGTGATTTTTACTCGAAAAATGATATTTTGTTCGGATAACTACCTAAATAAGTACCTACCTAGCTGTACCTAACGTATACGAAAAAGAGTTTTACCTAGTGAAAACTAGTTCTGACTTTAAAGACTTTGTTACAACTAGTTTTCATTAATAGTAAACACTAGTTTTAATTATTCATATTTGTGTAATTAACTAATTTGGCGACCGATTCAGCGACAGACTGTTCTTCAAATGGGCTTCGTCCGTCGTCCCTTCATTCAGCTTCACCTACTCGACCTTTCTATAGCTGTGGAGGTATCCGGCTCGCTTCGCTCGTCAACTCCCTCCTTCATTCCATTCGGCCAACTCGTTTCATTCAGGACCTCCTTAGCAAGCTCCTGAGTTCTAGGTTCGAACTTCACAAAATTACTCTAGGGTTAGGATAGACAAGACTTCAAGGGCTCGGGTTGATCAGATTTCGTCCAAGCTTGGTTTTCAGTCGGAGCTAGTTTTTCCTAGTTAAAACTAGCTGTAACCAAACCATTCAGTCAAAACTAGTTTTTACTAGGTAGAACAGGTTTTAATTGTCATATAGCTATGTTTCAATTGATTCACAACTTCATCATCGTGGTCTCGTTGCGTCAAAAATGTTTGCTAAATAAAATGGCTATTTTATGTATTAGTCTCGTTGAATGTAATCAGTATAGGATCAGGTTATTATAATGTCCTTAAAGTTTAACCAGTTTGTGGTTTGATGAATTCGATTCGTATATTTTGTGGTCTCGTTTATAAGTCTTTACTTTTCATCCGTGTACACAAGGTCGAGGGCAGAGTATGTAGATTTAAATGTTATATCCATAATATCTTTAAAACAAGTTTTGATTCAAATCTAAGGTTTTTGTCTATTAATAAAATGTGAAAGTAGTACAATATATTATTTTTTAGCTTTGCTTAAATTAGTAGTCATTAATTTGGTGGTTAGCTCTCAATGTTGATTTAAGCAATATGTACCTACTAAGTAGGTAGAATAAAACATGAAAAACTGTAGATACTTAACCCAGAAATCTCCAACTAAGCTACCTACATATATTGTTTATCTAGATTCTAGAAGTTACCTATATAGCGTTTGTCACAATGGCGTAGTAATTATAGACCTTGCGCGTGACCCTGGCAACTATTGTGTTAACTGTCAAGATAACATGGTTACATGGGTCGTGAATCGCAAAAAGGTGAGTTATTATTTAAATAATAATTAATTGTTATCTTCTGCGATATTTCATAATGAATGAAGTTTCTACAAGGGCCGAGCTGCAGAGCGTCTGGCAAGTTCGTGCAGAACGCGTGCGCAGAACGTGCGTCCCAAGTTCTGGCGGGTAACTTCGATCGCGTACGTAGACGCTACGTGAAACTGTGAAACGTAATCGTAAGTAGGTCGGAGGGAAGTGCGCGCGCAGCCTCGTACCTCCCTTGCCCCACGGCTGACACGACGACGTCACTATTGATCGTCCACGTGGCGCCGTAAATGACGTAGCGCTGTCGCGTCGATAGTACACCCTTCCGACTCCGTACACCCCTCTCGCCGCATTAGCACAGAGTAGCCCCCACGCCACCTCTTTCTCTTTTCTCCCCAGGCTTGGCGCTGCATTGAAGTTAACAGCGTTATGCACCTACCCGTGCGTAAGCCTAGTTTTCCAATGACGCCGTCAAACAGTACCTTATAGGTATATAAATCACGTTATTTACTAGTGATATCTTCAACCTAGCGTTACAGACATTATGCTGAAATCAATAAACTAATAATCATAATAAACTATCATGGTTTTGAAACTTACCTAAATACTGTCGGAAAGAGTAGCCGTTGCGTTAAGTTTCATTTTAGACAGTCTGGTTCATCTTACCAACATATAACTTATATGAACAGATTCAGTCAGAGTGATTAGAGTATTCAAAAGCTAAGTAATAGTTTTTAAAAATACATTAGAATAAAAACTTTTACAAAGTGTAAAAACTTCTATTCTAATCAGTAATCAGTCGCACAGGAAAATTCGGCACCTAAACTACAACAAATATTTGAGAAAAGCGAGCATCTCATTGAAAAAATGTTAAAAGATTTTTTTAAATAAATCTACACAGTAGTAATTGAATCTCGAACTCGATATGTCCTATGCCAAAAAGATTGTAAACAAACACGGACTGTAACAAGATCTTTGAGGCCATTTTATAAATCGTCCAAGGTCTTCTGAAGTAGGTAATCAATCTACCATTGGTTCCGAATGCTAAATCTATTATGAAGAAGTCTGCTAGGAATTTAATTAGTTAGGTAGGTAGGTAGGTACCAGGTCATTTCAACATAGAAACTAGCCATTAAAGAAAAGTAATAATTTAAAGATTTTAATACACTTCCGTTTTGTTACAATGGCTTTAGAATTCTGTGTATTTTTCGTCATAAACTCTTTAATTTATACAAAAACAGGTAGGTTAATTTATCGTATGTACGTATGGCCGAGAATCTATTGTTAACCATAATTATATGCGCACGTTTAACTCTGTATTAATGACTTTCATACTTTGGCGAACTAAAACATTATAAAGAACTATGTATGTTTTTTAATAATTAATAAAAAAAAATACTAGTTTAATGTTCTATTACGTCTAGGTATATTAGCCTGTGAAAGTAGAAATACATTTTGTTCATAACCAAAGAACTAAGAAGCTAGATATTTTAAGGTTATTTTATGTTCTGGGTTTATAACTATCGAAACATAACATGCAAACTACCATGTACATAATTTGATATTTGTGGATAGTTAAGTATTCGTTTTATTAAATTTTAAGTTAGTACTTTAATAATTATAAGTTACGAATGATGACGTGTTTGTCTAGACTTATAATTTAGTTTTTATACCTACATATTTACATTTAGGTACCTGAATTGCTAATTGCTTGCAGGTCTCTGGGTCGTTGGACGGAAAGCGGAGCCTGACGGGCGTATTTTAAGTTTTATTTGTCAGTAATAAATTGTATCAACGTTTATAATAATTAAAATAGTTTAAAAATAATACTACTTATATTACAATTATCTGTTAAAGCTGCATTACAAAAGTATCTCCGGTTAAGTAGGTACTTTCAATGAAACATTGCGAACGAGCTAGGCGGTTGAAGCATACCATGGTTAGCTTATGTAAGGATTTAATTCCAGACTGTTTTTAATTGAATAAGTACCTACTTATATAATTTGAACATCCATTTACTTGATGAAATGAAGCCATATTATACGACAGTTGGGTCTGGAGTGAAAGCTGGAGGAAGCTTTTTTAGTACCCGTCTATTTATTGTGAACAAATGTGGTGAAATAGGCATTCCTACTAACTGCGCAATTCCTTTCGAAACGTCACGTGCGTGGCGGTGCGCTGCGCGGCGTGAGCGTGACATGGCTTATGTACGGATTCAGTTTCAGTCTGTTTGTTTACAGAATATTCTATTTACATGACGTCTTCTTCCCGCTTCATTTTCTCAACATTGAGCTATATAATCGTCGTCGATAAGACTTTTTGGTAACCAGGTTATTCTATTGTTTTTGTTTCTTGTGAATGGTGTCGCAGAGGTGTTTCGACAGCTCCCTTTATTACTGCCTGACGTACATCTGATCCTATAACCTCCACTTCGCGGGATATCTTTCCTTGATGTTACCATTGAATACCATACCATAGGTTTTTCAATACTACACGCGTTTGGCCTTGCGATGTGACTGAAGTATAGCAATAATTCCACTTACGCTACCCCGTCTTATGCGAATTTCGAGTTAAGTGATTTTTAAATCATTGATGATCCTATTTATCATTTTCCTTGTCTATCTATTGCGACCATCGCCACCATCTACATCTACATTCTACAGCTCCCGCCCAGTACTGGTTACCACCAGTTACAGCAGCATCGCTTCGTGATAAAATTGGTTCACTAGTTTCAAAGCTTATCTATTAAAAACAAACAAATCTTTCCTGTTTATAATATTAATACAGATAATAAAAATTAATGTTTGTCGGTGTTTGTTCATTACCGTCTGTGCGTTCGCGCATCGTCCACCTAATTGGGTTAAAACTTTGCACAGTTTTTGTTGGGACTTGTCGACCGGTTTCTAACTTAGTACCTTCATACAATAGGTGGAGTGCGAGTCGCATGCCGCGCATTTACTGGTATGTCATAAATGGCATATGTAATAAAAATAAATTATAAACAGGAAGTACTTAAAAATATTGTCTATTAATAGGAATAACTTATTATGGTCGTATAAAATGTCGTTGTCAAGCCAGCACCAAGATTAATTATTTATAAGTTCTAAGTAATAATATTATTACGTCTGACACAAGTAGTCGCAAACGTAGTGATTATATTATACTCTTTGGTAGTCGCTTGTAACTATCTACCTACGGCTAATTTAATTTGTCTCCTTATATAAATGACTGAAGAATTCACAATGAAGTCTTGCAAGTGAAATGTTAAAGAATAATCTGTAATTATATAGGTATTTTCTAGTAGCATTATTGGGTCTAGATTTATTGGTTGTATAGTATACCCAGTCATAAGTTTGGATTTTTATCGTATCTAACAACTTTTGTACAACCCAAGTACCTATAGGTACATGGATTAATATCATGGATTTCAAGCAATTAAATATCACTTGCTTTAACGGGGAATGAAAACATTGGGAGGAAACCTGAGTGTAGATATCCCTGAGAGTTTCTTGAGTATGCTTGAGAGAAAAAAATTAAAAAATGAATAACTCGAAAACGATACACTTTTGCATAAGCACTTTAGGGGTCGTTTGATAGCTAATGTCCTGTACTATAACCCCTTAACGGGATCGTGTCCTATTTTCCTGTAACCCTGTATATTTAGATGATTACTTACATAAAACATCCATGTAAAAACCCTTTCGAAAATATAGAATCAATACATTGGCATGACATTTGCCATTTCATTCCTATGACGTGAAAGCACTGGCATAGTAGGTTTTATGGGTCGCGAAGGCGTCGGAAAGGGCAGAGGTCGTGGTGCAGTGCAGCTGCAGTGGGCTAGTGGGGTGGGCAGGTAGGCGTCTCGAAGGCGGGCTCAGCGTACCAGTTACATAAGACTATCGCCGTATTTACGTTCCTATTTCTGCTAATTCTGAAGGCTATTGCGCATATAAGGTCGACTGTCTGGGTCGTTTGTATACCGCTCGTCACGAGTTTTTCTTGCCACTTATTTCGTACCTATTTTCATATCCTTGACCGATTCGATTGTAGAGCCAGTTCGTCAATATTTATTTTTTACTTTTATTATATTTATTTCCTTTCGCAATTAGATATTAATAACGTGTAAGGAAAGAGCCAGGTCGCCTACAAATGATGATTAGAAATAAGCCCAACTAACTTAGCTTACGCCCGTGACTTCGTACGCGTGGACTACATAAACAAACCCCTATTTTACTTCCTTCGGGATTGAATTTTCAAAAATCCTTTCTTAGCGGATGTCTACATCATAACAGCTATCTGCATGCCAAACAGCCCGATCCGTCCAGTAGGTTGAGCTGTGCGTTAATAGATCAGTCAGTCGGTCAGCTTTTCCTTTTACATATTATTATATTATATATACCTAGATTTATTAGCATTTTGCCCTTCTCACTCAGGTAGTTGTTGGTAGCGTCTTGGATAAACAGTCTCAGTGCCAATTTGATGTTTTAGAGCTAGACGTAATAAATAAAAACGATGATTTAGACCTTCATGTGATTGTTACTGCATTTTAACTATCTCTGTTATGTGTAAAATCTCAAATGTGGATCTGTCGCCCTGTAGCATTGTTGTAAAGTCAAGGACTATTTAATTGAAATAGGTATTCTGTTAGTATAGAACGCGACAGGTCGAGACGGCAATCGGGGAGGGAACGTCCCGCACACCCGCACAGCCCCCGCGCTAACCCGGTGCGGGCGTGCGCGGTTGACGTGTGGGGCGTCCCCCCACCTCTTACCCCGATTGTCATCTCGACCTGTCGCGGATTTGAGTTCTTTCACGCGATGTCTAATCCCATTACTTGTATTTTTCATCAAAATCCACAAGCTCTGAAGCTTACTGGATATTATTTCATTCTGTAAATGTGCATAACAACTGAAGCTGAAGTGGCAATGGGAAAGGCACATAGTTTGAAAAACGGATAGACGTTGGGGTCCCAAGGTGCTGGCATAGTTTTACGGTAGGTATGTATTTTAAATCTGTGGTGCTGGAATGTGGTGACGTCAAGCCGCTGGATTCAGGCGGGGCGCAAGACCGTTGCATGTGGAAGTCCCTACAAGAGACGTATGCCCAGCTGTAGACATCTATCAGTTGATGATGATAATGAATATGCATAATAAACAGGTAAGCGCCGTTATTACGCCCTCTTGGTATGACCTAAGCGTGACTAACTGTAGACTAGATCTGATTCATCTTGTTTGTTCCAATTTGCATTAAAATGACTCGATTGGACGTCATAGGATGAAAGTTAAATTAGTAGTGTGAAAAAGTATATAGGTATACTCGTTTATCCTTATGCATATTGCATTGCATATTAATAATATGTAAAATAGTTAAACTTCATATTAAAAATATACTGTGCGATAATTTAATATAAGTAAAAATCTATTTAATCGATGAGCGATTTGGAATTCGTAAAATTCGTCAATTTTGGAATGAGTCAAAAAATATGGTTATCGTGGTAGGTACTTGTTTAAGCTGGGCGCAAAAGGCTGGTTCGCCTAAGGCCGCGCTCGCTTTGCATGCGTTTTCGTACGGAATACGGTCGTGTCAATACGTCGTATGCACGACTAACTCGCATCCAGTGCGAGCGCTCCTACAACACTTTAAAGATTAGGATCATTCAGGACTTTTCGTACAAAAACGCATATAAAATGAGCGCGGCGTCTAGCTAGGTCTAGTAGTATAGCGCCTAACATCTCTAGTCTAGGAGCAACAGATACAATAACAAACTTAATTAAAAGAGAAACATCAGCTGTTGTCAATGGTCTGGAATAGGCTACCAGGGTTTAAGCGAGCGAACGAACCTAGCTATTTGAATCAGACACTCGTCTTCTGAAAAGAGGCGGATTATAGGCGCCAAGCCCACTTATTTTTATCATCATATCTTAGCATACGTGCTCGCAGGTGATGATTTGCAATCGTGCGATAACGCTTCTGTTAAATCAGATAATAATGGATAAAAACAAACTTTATCGGACGCTAATATAGCAGGTAAACGTGAAACATTCATAGGGCGCTGTGTAATACCGCGCGTCGTAAAGCAGAGTTGAGGCACGTGCATGGTAAGGTGGTCATTTGCGATGGCGCCGCAACTAGGGTGCCTGCAATTACTGGCGTCCGGCTACAGTTGATTTACCTGCAATGAAAATAATTAGCACCTAGCGTTTAATAATGATTCTAAGCTTATTTCATGGTTTAACGACATATTTTATTTCAGATAACGGGTGCACACCACGATTAATTTGATGGTTTTATTTGTCGTGGTTTTTTTGGTTTTGTAATGACAAATACAAAAAATGACAGTGAGCGTTAACCATTTTGAGTGACCAATCGTTCACAAATGAACCTATGTTTTTGAATTGAATTTCGAAGGCTTATGAAAACATGGGTTCGTTTGTGTCGTTCAAAATAGTTAACGCCCACTGACTTTTTTGTCTTTGTCATTTGCATGGGATTACGTAACAGAGAGAGAGCGCTATACATACAGTGCGACTAAGTTCTTTTGGCGCGTGGCGAAATTGGAACTAAAGTTGTCATCAAGTGTCCCCTTTGTTCTTGTTTGAATAGTCTAAGCCTTTGTTTTACAACTAACGCCCCCCTGTCAATATCATTCAACTGCCAAAAGAGCCTTGTCGTACTGTACCTACTAACTTGTCTTCGTGGATAGAGGATAGAGATTTAGGTAAAATGTCAGTTACAACCATCCACGCGATAACATCAAATCATTATTTAAATTGTCAGTAGGATTGTTGTTTCACTTAGCGTTTATCTTCCATGAATGTGCAGCCTAATGATGATTTGAATATTATGTACCTCGGTAGGTGTGTTTAACGTAATATTGTAACTATTATATACAAATAGACGTTTGAATGGTTTGTTTACAAACAACAAAAAATACTTACGTCATAATTTCAGTATCCTTTTAATATGTAGTCAAAAATGCTGTATGATGTATTATAATTTCTAAGTTCTTACTCTAAGGAAAATCATTATAGGTAATAAACCTCTTTAATAGGGTTCCGTACAACCTTATAAGGTATAGTTTCGTCCAGTCCGTCTTCCGTCTGGCTGTGTGTCATAGCCATTAAAAAAACCGGCCAAGTGCGAGTCAGACCCGTGCACTGAGGGTTCTATACTACAGTCATATTTTTGTATTTTTTCGACATTTTGTACGATAAATAAAAAAATGTTTAGCATAAAAATATATAAAAATCTGTTTTAAAATGTACAGGTAAAGCCCTTTCATATGATACCTACCCCATTTGTAAAGTTATCTTACTTTGAAAGTTGAAAATACTAATTCGTTCATGAACACATTTTAATTCGGTTTTCGGATTTTTCGCTTTAGTTACGTGTGCTATAAGACTTACCTACCTGCTAAATTTTATCATTCTAGGTCAACGGGAAGTACCCTCTAAGTTTCTTGACAGACATACAGACAACGAAGTGATACTTATAAGTGTTCCGTTTTTCCTTTTTTGGTAACGATCACTTGTCTTTCAGGCGCCATCCATAAATACTCATAGCAACCACTCAGCGCCGGCAGAGTGGCATATTTTAGCTTCAGAGAGTTGCTTTCTATTCTTTGAGCCCAACAAAATCCATATCCGTGATATAACCAAATTTGTTGTGACCCGCCGGTCTATATGTAGGTAGGTAAATTCTTATTGTCATGATTTTTTCATAATATAGGCAGAGTGAATTAGAGTGTGGGAACTCTCAAATTCAGCTCAGCAGCAGCTCATCAGCAGGGATTCAGCATCAAAATGCTGAATCGACAATTTGTCAAATATTAGTCTATGGTGACGTAAAATCAAAGAAAATAGGGCTACTTTACCTGCGTCAAATGCACACCATACATTTGACGCCTGTAAGTGACGTCGAAGCCTCGACGCTTTGTTACAATTCACGAAGGCGAGTGAACTTTATTTGTGGTTATCGTATACAAGGGCATTGTGTAAGTGTGCGTGCATGTCGGACCAATCAGCCGCGAGCAAGCGCTCGCAAACGCACACATTTACTGTACCTTACTTATACCGATACAACTTAACACAAGCGTAAGCCACTCGCCCTCGTGAAATGCAAGAACTATAAGAGAACAAGAAGTAGTGTTGTAGAAGTTCCCTAACTGTCGTGAACTGTGATATAGACATTGACTGTGGTATACATAGAAGTCATATAGGTTCGTTTAACAATAATTAATCAAAAAATTCTAGGACAAATATTAAGAAGAACTCCGCCGTATGGTGACTCTACGTGAAACAATTTTATGAGCGGCTACATTTTAAAGTGTGGAGTTTTCTTATGTAATCTTTGGTGTAATCACCTAATAAATAACTATGTATTCAGAAAACGTTTTCCACAGTTAGGTAGCAACATTTTTCAAATGTATATTACTTTGTATCAGTCCATGTACGGTGTCTCCAGGTCAATGTTAAGGCCATCTGAGCGAAGCTAGCGAGTCGGCTCAAATATAAATTAAAAAAATCTGTCTGTTCATCCGATTGAGCTGAAACTTTCTGTACAGTTGTCACTTGTCAGCACTTACGAGGTTTCTGCTCGGCACCTCGATTGCGGTAAAATGGCATGTCCCATCGGAATAGAAATATCTATCTATAAACGTGATCTTTACAGTTGATTTTGATAGCACTGATGGTAGGTATTAGATGGCCTACGTCCGCGATTCGCAACTCGCATTACAACGCATAGTGTGCATTAGCTAGTAGGTACATATTCTATAAATAGGTTACTTACCTACTCTACTACAGTTACCTTTACCATAATCTTGATAACGAACCTACATACGTCAACTACTTACGTAAACGGTGTTATCTAAAATTCGTAGAATTTTTTGTTGCATGGGATTTTATTGAAAACATAAAATGTTTCCACTATCAAGTAAACATACGTTGGTGGTTTAAAAGTTAAGTGTTCCTGTTATGGTTTGATGTATCAGTTGAGTACCTACCTACTGTTACTGCCTATAGAAAGACTAGCTTATGCTCGCGACTTCGTCCGCGTGGACTACACAAATTTCAAACCCCTATTTCACCCTCTTAGGCGTATTTTTTTAAAATCTTTTATTAACAGGCTTTCACATTTCGCCTTAGGGATTGAATTTTCAAAAAGCAGATGCTTACGTCATAATAGCTCTATCTGCATGCCAGCCCGATCCGTCCAGTAGTTTGAGCTGAGCGTTGATAGATCAGTCAGTCAGTCCGTAACCTTTTATTTCTATATATTTAGATAAACTCTTGATACAATTATGCCGAAAAACTGTTGTACATACGTGTTTACGTGTATCTAAAAAACCCTGTTGTATATCCTTGTGCATTTCCTTGTATAAAAGTACTTACCGTGGCTAATAAATATCTAGCCAATTCGTAGTAAAATACTGACCGTGTTGACGATTCTTTGAAATCTTGAACGTAAATAAGTAACTTGCAAATAAGACTTTCTGGGTACTGCCAACGTTCAACTTATAGGTAGGTACAATGTACATGGTAGGTACCTACATCGTGCGATGCATGGGCGTTGAATTTTTTTTTACGTCCATGGTTCGATGCTGTTTTAAAGCTCGCAAGACTTAGTAAATAACACTGGATATAATTATTCGTATCTATTTCATGAATCATAAATGACGTGGTAAGTGTTCCTAAGAACTATCTTTCGGATTTGTAGAGCATTAATGTCTCAGTCGTCTACAAAGTATTCGCGACGACTTTACTACGCCGCATCACAAAGATTATTGACGAAAATCAACCAGTCGAACAAGCAGGCTTTATGAGAAATTACTCCACAATTGACCATATTCACACACTTAAGATGATAATAGAAAAGTACACGGAATTTTATAAGCCGCTGTATGTAGCCTTTATAGATTACTCAAAAGCTTTTGACTCCTTATACCATAACTCAATATGGCAATCCTTAAACGAGCAGGGGTTAAATGATGAATATATAGAGCTTATAAAGGAAATTTACAGAGGTAGCAAGGCTCGAGTGAGACTGGAATCACCAGGACCATACTTTAAAATAGAACGCGGAGTAAAACAAGGTGACCCATTATCTCCCAAACTATTTATATCTGTTTTGGAGAGCATCTTCAGGAAATTACAATGGGAAGATAAAGGCATTAAGATAAATGGGAAATATTTATCTCATTTAAGGTTTGCTGACGATCTAGTCATACTCTCGGAAGACCCAAAAGACCTACAATATATGTTAGAATCGCTTAACCAAGAAAGTATGGCTATGGGACTGGAAGTGAACGAGAGTAAAACTAAAGTAATGACAAACAGCGACCGAATACCAATTGTTATTTCTAGTTCAATAATAGAATATGTCGAAGACTACATATACCTTGGTCACCTTATTTCATTCAAGTCTTGCACAGAAAAAGAAACAAATCGAAGAATAAAAAATACGTGGAACAAATACTGGGCAATGAAAGAAATTTTCAAAGGAAATCTACCGACCAAACTCAAAACAAAAGCTATGGATACCTGTCTCACACCCTGTCTGACTTATGCCGCACAGACCTGGCCCCTAACTAAGAAAACCTTAGACAAGGTAAGCAAATGCCAAAAAGGAATGGAACGCAGTCTCTTAAACTTAAAATTGATAGACAGAGTAAAAAATGTTACCATAAGAAAGAGGACGAAAACAAAAGACGTCGTAAAACACATTCTTCGCTCCAAATGGAAATGGGCAGGCCACATACAAAGAGTTGCGGACGAAAGGTGGTCACATACAGTCACAAACTGGTACCCACGAGACTCAAAACGTAGAAGAGGCCGACCTTTCAAAAGATGGAGTGACGACATAGTCAGAGTGGCAGGAAAAACATGGTCGAGAGTAGCTAAAGATAGAAAGAAGTGGCTTCTAATGGAGGAGGCTTTTACCGCCCTAGGCGGTCCTTACAATGAAACCCATTATACTAACATAGTTATTTAAGAATAAGAAACATAGTTACTAACCTACTAATAATTCTTTTATTTTTTATTTTTATTAATTATGCACTGTATTGGTAATAAGGAAAATATTGTAAGGAGAAAATAAAGCTATTTTTATTTTTATTTTATTATTTTAATGTCTCAGTCGTTGAGACCGACAAAACGTCATTTAGGTATGAGTGACAGAGACAACGCTCTACAAAACCGAAATCTCATTCTAAAGGCCGATGTGTGTACATTATTTTCTGCCGCGTACTGTAATATGGTTTAAATGCATAAGCCCGTTCTAGATACCTACATATTTGCCAAGACGTTTCCAAAGCTTTGGCGAAAAAAAGCCTGTTTGACGTCATCATGTTGAAAAGACATCCCCTCAAGCCAGAGGAATCGAAAACCTAATTTTGTCACAATCCTTTATGGACACTGCTGTGAAAAAAACTCTTCACACTTGTCTTGCTTCTTTTGTTTAAACATCGAGTCCGGTAAGAATTCGAAGAAGTTTTTTTATTGATATTTAAATCGACCGCAAAAGATATAATGACGCAATTTGTTTTGCGTACTTCACTTAGTCATTGAGTGTTTTGGAAGAAAAGGTGCCCTCGTTTCCGTTTGTAAACAAACACCACTCGAGGAGCGCCTGCATAGCGATGCAAGGCTTCCAGTAAACAAAGTACTTATATTTGGTACGTGCGCCACGGAACAGCTGTCATCCTGTTATTGTTGTTTCTGAAAACATGGTGACTTTTTGTTTGGAGCAAATTATAATGGACTAAGAGCCAGCGCGTGCCAGACCTTCGTTATTTTATAAAAGCTGAAAGTTTATCTGCGTATTGTCTCCAACAACCCCCTGCCACTGCATGGCATGCTGTCTGGCACTGCATGACGTGATTTTTAATACTATTCCGAAGAAAATATCAAAAAATTAGCCTTTTTACTATGATGTAAGATTTTTTATACCTTTACCCCTTCCTTTCCTCCCAGGGTTGAGGACAATACGCAGAGAAATTTTCAGCTTTTATAAAATAACCAAGCTCTCGCACGCGCTGGCTCTCTCTCTATAACAAGAGTACCTAGTATAGAGTACCTATCCCAATTTCCAGGTCGGGCTGGGCACCTTTAGTCTTCTTTCTATTAGGTCTTCTCTCCCCTTACCAAAAGATGCATATTTTTTAAACTTACTCGTAATTTGCAGTGGTTTCTTTCAGATCTTCAGGTATATGTTGATATGCAAGTAACAGTCTACCACAGACTAGTGAGCTCATTCACTATAGTATCGCGACAGGTTGAAA